>NC_058409.1:32820130-32957527 GCF_002201575.2 Neomonachus schauinslandi | reverse complement strand
TGGTGGTAGTGGTGGTAGTGGCGGTGGCAGTAGTGGCGGTAGCAGTACTAGCAGCAGCAGCAACAGTAGTAATGTTAGTAACACCAGGCCGAGGCCCTGAGAGGGAGGGTTCTTGGCTTGGCACAAGACAGAATTCAAGAGCGAGCCATCTGGAGACAGGGGACCAAGATTTATTAGGTATAGAAGTAAGAAAGGAGCTACTTCACAAAGTAGCAGTCTCTCCTCCCAGATGAGGAAGAGAACCCCACCCACTTTGCCTCTAAGTGTTTTGTACGTTTTTTTTTTTTAGGATTTATTATTTATTTATTTATTTATTTATTTGAGAGAGAGTGAGCAGAGAGAGGGAGACAAACAGACTCACCGCTGAGCAGGGAGCCCGATGTGGGGCTCGATCCCACGACCTGAGCCAAAATCAAGAGTCAGGCGCTTAACAGACTGAGCCACCCAAGAGCTCCAGGGTTTTATAGGATTTTAAAAACCAAGGAACTGTACAAGGAGGGGCTGACTCTTTCACTTGGGGCTCATCATTTACGTTGAGCAGTTAGTTTTTCCACTGTCTTAGGGTTGTGGAGCTCCTCACCAGGAACAATTTTTACGAATGTCCAACTCTTGGGGCTTTTACTGTCAGAGGGAGTGAGGTCTCATGGTCTCCTGTGAGTCGGATCTTGTGACTCTTTTTATGACCTGCTATCTTCCAGGTTAAGGGTCAGCCTACAATCAAAAGGGCTTTACTTTGGACAGCTTGTCTCCTGAGTCACCCTTTCCTTCTGCACCGGTAGGGACAGCACTGGTAGTAGTGATGGTAACAGTCAGAGGGTGCATGCTTACCACCTCCTGACTTGCCATCCTCGGGGAAACTGTACCAGCCTTCACAACATTCACGAAACAATTAAAGGGCTGTCTTTGCAGAGAATGAGACGCAAGGAGGACACTGGGAGATGGTTTCATCAGGGTTTCCAAGAAGGGAAAAGAAGCCTTCGCTGAAGTATCAGCAAAGACAGCAAGAAGTGTCCCGGTCTGTCAGTGCTCACAGTGTGAGAACAAGGAAGGGCCAGCCGTAGCTTCTTCATGTACTGAGCCATCTCCTACTCCACCCAAGCTACAGAGCCGGCCTCAGCAGCTGGGGACAGGAAGGACGGAGAGGAAGAGAGCCGCAGATGATGTTGCCACGCTGCCCCCAAAATGCGCTGTCTTGAGAGGCTGTCCTATTGTGTAAGACGACCTAAGATCCAGATGGCAAGTTTTGGATTTGTAACTTCCTATGCAGAAGTCACATTTTCCAGTACATCCTAATTCTACTTAGGGTGTGTGTGATGGCCAAATGTCATTCACAATGGCCAGGCATGAAAATGAAGACAGTCATTAGGCTAGACGGGCCTAGCAGCTGCACCCGCTCTGTGCTCTTGGAGGGGAGATGCAGGGCGCAGGAGTCCGTGCTGGGCTGCATCCAAGGGTCACGTGGCCTCCAGGGACCAGCACGCATCTGTAAGCACAAATCTGGACTGACAGCCACATCACATTCAATCAAGGCCTGGCCTTACCCTCAGAGCCATAGACTTGCTAAAGAAAATGCCTGAATGGCTACACTCAGAAAACAAATAGGTGCTTATTTGCATTAGAACTTGAATTTGCATGCTGTTGGCTTCACTTAGGTACAGAGAAAGGAACTGGATGTAGTCTATGCTCCCATAGTTCTACATCCTTCTGATGTCAGACTGGGTCAGCTAAGACTAGAACATCCAACCATGGGGCAGGCAGGGGTGAGGTGGTTTACCAATCAAATGGCCTGGGTCTGAATGCTGGGTCTGCCTCTCACTCCAGCATGAGACCTGGGGAAAGCTGCTTAGTTTCCCAGAGCTTTTCTTTATCTGTAAAATGGGCACAGTAGAAATACCCACTTCATAGGATAGTCATGAGAATCGAATGAGGCAAATTTTTAGCTGGGTACCTGACATACAGTAAGTGCATAAGAAATGCATGCTTATGGGGGTGCCAGGGTGGCTCGGTCAGTTAAGTGGTCACGTCGGCTCAGTATGATCTCAGGGTAGTAAGATTGAGCACTGCTATGACGGGCTCCATGCTCAGTAGGGAGTCTGCTTGAGATTTTCTCCCTCTTCCTCTGCCCCTTCCCTGCTCCTGCTCGAGCTTCTCTCTCTCTCTCTCTCAAATAAACAAATCTTTAAAAAAAAAAAAAGAAAGAAATGCATGCTTCTAAGTATGACTGATTTTTATTGTAGCCGTCTTTACTTAGACTTTGATGTTCTTCCTTGCTGCAGAACAGGAAAGGGTCCTGCTAAATGAATTGAACAAGGAGACATTACACTGAGGCGGCGCTAACACCCCGGTGGCCTAAGTAAGCAAGCAAACCAGAATCTAAGCCTGCAACTGCAGCAAGGCTATGAAACTGAGGGACAACCAATCACAAACCGCCATGTAGGCTTTGCGCTACAGCCCATCAAACACCTTCCTCTTTGCTTCCGCAGCTTCTCTAAGTCTTTCCCTGGCTCCTGGCCCTGAGCGCTCATAACCACTTCTGGTCTGGAGCTGCCTGATTCCAGTGGGTTTTTGCCCAAATAAACTCTTTAAGATTTTAATATGCCTCAGTTTACCTTTTAACAGTACAAAGAGGAATGGACACAAAAATGGGGACAGGATTTGCCCCGAGGCAAGCCTGACAAGAAGAAAAAAAGAAGAGAGAGGTGGGAGAAGGGTGGGTGAGGCTCCCAACAGGAATGGAAGTTGGGAAAAAGAAAGAGCACGTCAGGACAGTACTCTTGTGCTCATAAACACACATTAATCTGACCGTGACAAATAACTTGGTGGGAAGCTGCATATGTTTATTCCTAAATAAAAAGGGAAATGAGGCAGAGTATAATTAAAACATTTCCTGGAAGCGGGAAAAGGAGCCCCACTGCTTTTGCAGGCAATATCAAAACACCAATGGTGACGGCAGTCTTCTTGGAGGGACAACCTTCTCCTGCTGCAGCCTGGGAGCCCCGGTCTCCGCTGACCCCCACTGACCTCCTGCTTCCTCTCTTGCCCCCGCACAAACCTTTCTCTGTCCAGCCGGCAAAGTTATCTTTTAAAAATATCGATCAGATGATCAGATTACGTGACCACTCTGCTTCCAATCCTAAGGGCTTCCCAATGGACTTAAAATACTATCTATACTCCCTGCCATGGCCTGAGAGGTCATGATCAGGTCTTTGCATACTTCTCTGGCCCCATCTCGTACTGCCATCTTGCTGACATTTCTATAACACGCCAAGCTCCTTCCGACTGCAAGGTGTTCCCTGCCCCCAGACCACTCGCGCCCACATCTTCAGCTGGCTGGCTTCCTAGCGTGTGACGCTCAGTTCAGCCATCACCTCCCGGAAGAAGCCTTCCTCAACCACCAAACCAAATGTTAACTCTCCTGCCCTATTCTCTGTCCTATTATTTTCTTTTATTCTCTTTCCAGCATTTTAACACTAGGCAAAATCACCTTCTACGTGTGTTTATGCACTTATGATCTGAATCCCCCCTCCCCACAAACACGCGGATGGGAGCCTCAGGAGGGAGGAACTTGTTCACCCGTGAATCTCAGGGACTAGAGAGGCATCGACACGGAGAAGAGATTTCTTGAATAAGTAAGTAAATATGAGTATAAATTCCACTCTCTTACAACCCTCCCCCTTCTCCATCTCCCAGCTGTGGGGGAGTTTGTGACACTGAGCTAAAAGCTGTCCAGGGGCGCCCGGCTGCCTCAGTCAGTTAGGCGTCTGACTCTTGATTTCGGCTCAGGTCTTGATCTTGGGTGGTGGGCTCTGTGCTCAGTGAGGAGACTGCTGGAGATTCTCTCTTTCCCTGTCCCTCTGCCCCTCCCTCTGCTCATGCTCCCTCCCTCCCTCCCTCTAAAATAAATAAATAAATAAATAAATATCTGTAAAAAAAAAAAAAAAGTAAACGCAGAAGCTATCCAAAGCCAGCCTGTCCTTCTCTCTTTTAAGAAAGATCTTAGCAAATTGAAGACCAGATGGAGGGGGTGCTTAGCAGGCCTACTGAGTAAGGGGTCTGACTTTGGGGAAATAAGCAGGATTTTCTTCAGCAGAGGGAGATGGGCAGATTGGTGAGTGATGGGACCCTAGAGATAGTCTCTTGCAGATCCCTGGGATCACACAGAGACCCGGGCAGGGCAGGGAAGGATGCAGGGGAGAGAGCTTCATGGTGGGCTCAGGAAGGCGGGCCCCAGGTGTGGAGGCCTAGCCTGGGACTCCTGCCCCCTGGGAGGCATGGAAGTGCAGGGTCAGCAGGTCAAGGTCACAGGTGCTCACCTGAGTCCAGACCAGGCCCAAGCCTCCATAGTGGTATCTCCAGGGCGTGGGCACTCTGTGAAACCTGCACACAGACGAACTGGAGAAATAACTGAAAGGGACTTTCCTGAAAGCCTGATGGGATGGGGGATTAGAGTTGGGTTTCTTTTGATTTTTTTAAAAAAATAACCAAGTAACGGGACACTTCAGACACAGCTGAGTTCTGGAAGTAGACTACATGTGCTGTTCCAATACCTACTACAGAAACATCCACGCTTTCAGCAGCTTTCATTTAGTAAGACATTCCAGTGCCAGGCCTGGCCTGGGTATTCTGCATACCTTACTCCCCTTAAACCTCAAAACAAGGATATGAAGGAGGTGCTATCTATCTATCTATCTATCTATCTATCTATCTATCTATCTATCTATCTGTCATCTATTTATCTATCATCTATCCACTAACCGATTTCAGAAGCCGAGGCCCTGTGATGCTCGGCAGCCAGTTCCAGGTCCGTCTGCAGCACGTGGTGGAGTGTGGTGCTCGCATCCTCCTCACCACCCAGAGGTGGCTCCACTTTGAGGTCAGTCCCCTTGAGACCCACATCCCTACCCTTACCCCCTTGCAAGGTTCGTGAAGAACCCCTGCTCAAAAGCCAACCCCCAGCCTAGGTCACTCTGCTCTGGCTCTTTGTCCTGCTGCTAGAAACAAGGGCGGGCCACGAGCCTGACGTGGAAGAGAACAGTCATAGCAGCCTTCTCTCCGGGAGGAACAAGGTGTTCTGTCCTGCAAGGCTGCAGGGCAAGGGAAGGGGTTATCGCTTTCCTCCAGAGGTTTGGGCTGGGATAGTTTTCACCCTGAAGAGGCAATAACGGGAAAGTGCTTAGGGAGAGTGAGCTGGCTCTGATGTCCTCCTCTGTCCCCAATACCTGCTAGAGGCACCCTAGGGGACATAAACGCTGCCTGATTTTTTTTCCTTTTCCTAGCCCACCCACAGCATGACATTAAAGGTTGTTTTCTTGCCTCAAAGACACAAAGATCTCTTCCTCAAATACCTGGAGACAGGTCAAGCAGCCATATACCACATTAAAAAAAAAAAGAACTGCTAACAGTAGTCTATTACACAATATATCATTTTTTTCATGATCGGGGCTTCCCATCTGCCCCCTTAACCACTTCTCCTCACTGTGTCCACCCCCTCTTATGCACAGCCAGTGCAGTCCTCCTGCCCAGGGTTTTTCCTGGGATTGAGGAAAGGCCCAACAAAATGAGTTCCTATGGAAGCACTTGAGATTCAATCATTTCTTTCTTAGAAAGTGAGGGCGGGATGGGGATGGGGGAGAGGGAAAGATTGTGTTTTGGACTGAGGAATGGCTCCCGTGGTTAGAAGTTCAGTCCCGGAAGGCAGGGTGGGAGCACAGCTGAGATCCCACCACCTATCGGTCCAAGTCACAATCCCGTGTCCTACCGGTTTGCATTCCTGAGACCAGGCCTGCACCTAGGGCCGGTGAGAAGAGTGGGGGTGGGGTGGGGTAGGGAGATAGGCAGCCCAGGAGGGGCATCTGGCTGAGCTTCTAGGGCAGGAGGGGGCCTCCAATTCGGATACTTGGAGGTTTGGGGCATTTACATATTCTCGTGGGGCTCAGTCAACCAGAGTTCTTAGTAGTCAGGGCACCCTCAGACTGGGAGACCTGGAGGAGGCTGCTCAACTCTCATGCTGCTGCAAGAAGCTGGGGAGGGTGCGGTGTGTAGTTGACCGACAGCCCCCTAGCCCCTCCAATGTCTGTGCCCAGGCAAGTGCTTTCCAGAACTGCTCCCAGCAAGGATTGTGCGCAGGGGCATCCTGTGCATGACGCCTCGAACTCTGGCTCAAGAACTCTCCCCTGGCCAGCTGAAACTTCCTTAGAACCACTCTGCGGTCAGAGACTCTTCATGACCATCTTCCTTCCCTCGGTCTCTTTAAACAGATCTCAGACCGACAGAACAGTCTGAAGGCTCGCCCGGCCCAATCCTGCTCCCACCCCTTGCCACAAATCAATCTTGTGAACTTCATGACATCTTGGCATCTGCTTCTCAGAGAATCCAAACTAACGCAGGAATGGTTGGAGAAAGCGGGCAGAAAGATGGGGGACTGCCTCACTCGCCCCCAGGAAGGCAAAGAGGACGCCATCTTGAGTAAACATTGCTGTTTCACTGGTGGGGGCCTGGGCAAGCGTCCCAGTGGAAGGACACAGCCTGATGCGGGGAAGAAGCAGGCATTTGAATGATACTGGGGAGCAGTTTGGGTGATGTCTACAAGGGCAGCAGAGTTAGCTGGTTCTTGCTAAACTGTCTTGAAGCTTGGCCAGGAGGGAGAAACTGAGGATCAATAACAAACAGTTAAACAAACAGTTAAAGGCTAAGTATGACAGCCAGAGGGCTTATTTGGGAGTTGACAAAGAGGCCCTTATTTCCTGCAGTAGAAAAGCTAACAGAGCTGAGGAACCCAAGCAGAACTGGATTGTTGGGAGCTTCCGAGCTGCAGAGACATGCACAAGCTCAGTCCAGACTGGCTATTCCGCTGAGGTCAAAGCCCTTGCTGGAAAACCTTGGCCCTGAAATGTGGGATGGAGACAACCGGATAGATGCTCTGGGCTTGTTCACACCCAGGGGGATGCCTCCCTCCCCCATGAGGTGCTTCTGCAGAGGTAGCCCACCTCTTCCTAGTTAGAGTTAGCACTTCCCAGTGCCGATGGTGCTGCAGAGAACTCTCTGCAGCAAGACCTCAAGGAGCTGCCCTCACTTTCAGATAAGTAGGATGAAACTCCAGAACACGCTGGGCTTGATCAGGGAGGAAAGTAACTCTACAATGATAGCTGTTTGAATCAGCTAGCACGTATTACCTGCCACTAGAGAAGGACCTCAGGGATTAGATTTGAGGGTTCTTGATCAAGAGGCAAGAATATTGGGGCGCCTGGGTGGCTCAGTTGGTTAAGCGACTGCCTTCAGCTCAGGTCATGATCCTGGAGTCCCGGGATCGAGTCCCGCATCGGGCTCCCTGCTCAGCAGGGAGTCTGCTTCTCCCTCTGACCCTCCCCCCTCTCATGTGCTCTCTCTCTCTCATTCTCTCTCTCAAATAAATAAATAAAATCTTAAAAAAAAAAAAAGAGGCAAGAATATAGGACTCAAAATACTTTGACTTGGAGGTGCTTTCTTGGGACATGGGATTTCATGTCTGAAGGAGCCCAGGGGTTGAGGCAGACCTGCTATTAGGGTAGCTATGTCAGACAGCCTCCAACATGGCCCTGTGCCTCCTGGTACTCATGTTATGTGATCCCTTCCCGCTGAGTAAAGGCTCAGGGACTCACTTCTACGATGAAGAACATGGCAGAAGTGATGGGATGTCACTTTCCTGAGTAGATTGGCTTAAGACTTGGGCATTCTGAGGCTAGTCTTTCTCACACAGAGTCCAGCCATCATGTAAAGAAGTGCATACTATCTTACAGAAGAAGCCACATGGAGAAGAAAGGTCCTGGAGGATGAGAGGCCATGTGGAGGAGAACAGAGGCATCCCAGCCAGTACCATGTGCCGTCGTGTGAGTGAGCCTTCTTGGAAGCATGCCTTCCTGACCCTCATCAAGGCTTCAGTTGATACAACCCCTGGCTGACACCTTGATGGCAACCTCATGAGAGTCCCTGAGCCAGAAGCATTCAGCTAAGCCACTTCCAACCGGACCCACAGACAGTGTGACATAATGTGTATTTGTTGTTTTAAGCCACTAGGTTTTGGGAAATTTGTCCACAGCAACTGACAACAAAGCCAACAGTGCTCAGAGGCCTGGAGAAAGTGATGGCCCACAGAGAACACGGTGCTTTGCTCTGAGAGCCTGTAGAGGGAGACCAGATGTCCCCAGAGCATGACTGTAACTCACCCTAGTAGTAGCCCTGGGCTGTAGCGGCTGCACTGGAGGGGCCGTCTGCATTCCACAAGATCAGTAAGGCCAAGGTACACAGCGGGTGGCTCCTGTTGTGGTAAATGTGTGTTTTATTCTCCTTAGAAAAGAGGATCACAAACAGTTGCCATTATCATGAAACTGACCACAATGATAGTTCTGCTTCCGTGCTCTTTTAACTCTCTCACCTTCTGTCACATACAGTTCAGACAGCTGGTTTCCCGGGACACCCCACAGAACATCACATTGGTCCATCAGGCTGAGGGCATCAGGCTGATCAGGCTGATAGGATAAGGAAGAGGCAGCCAAACAGTGGAAGCCTCGGTAAGATGAGTGCAGCCCACAGGGCGGGGTAAGAATGTTCTGAAGTTCAGGGACCAGCCACACCACTGGGAGGTTTTTAGGGGTCCAGTAGTCAGAGGCATGCCAGAATATCCCCTCTAAAGCAACAGACAAATTGTAGAAGGGCCCCATGGGAGAATCATGATGCAGCCCAGAGATTCTAGAGCAAGGGCATGTAATCTACAGCAGACATGCATACAGCTTTGCAGCAACAATGTAATGTGTTACTGACCCTGGTAGAGACAGAACGCTTAGCCACTGGGAACAAAGTGATCATGTGTCTGCAAGTGCCTCTGATGAGCTTGCTTCCGTCAGATCCATCAAGTCATCAAGTTGGGTAGGATCAGCAGCAGTCCTGCTGTTGGAAATGGTGTGTTTGGGTCAAACTGCATGGACAGAGAGTCCAGACTTCCGGGTGACCCAGCACCGTGGCACAGATGTCCCTGAGCTGGCCTGCACTCGTGCTGTGTTGTGTGTCCTTAAGAGCAGCTGAAGGAGGACGAAGAAGCCCTAGTTTGGTTTACACACAGGTTGGTCTGGTTGCCCAATATAAAAGAAAAATGAATGACGGCTGTGTTACAGCCACATTCAAGAATGGTCTTGAATGGATGGGAAATGGAAAATCTTATGAGTGGACGGCGCTGCAAGTGATCATCCATTTTATGTGAAAGAAAAAGTGGTCTGAGGGGAGAATACAGAGAGATTTATGGGCAGAGGCCATCAGGTCATTGGATCAGGGGTCTGGAAGAAAAGGGACTCCTCGGCAGCATGGGGCAAGGCCTCTAGAGTCCGCATGGTCTTGACATAGAGACTTGAGACAGAAGACCAGAACGGCACTGCCTGAGAAAAGAACAAGAATTCTGAATTTTCTGTTGCCACCCTAGAAAGGGATGAGTTGGATGCCTCAGACTTAACATGCCCCAACCTGAACTCCTTGACCTCAGTCTCCCCCTGCACTTGCTCCTCATAGCTTTCCTTATCTCAATAAATGCCAACCCCAGGCTTCCAGTTGCCCAACCTACCCACCAAACTGGAGCCATCCTTGAATCTTCTCTTTCTTCACACCCTCCATCTGATCCATCAGCAGACCCTCCTGTACCTTGAAGCTATTTGCAGAATCGGAGCACTTCTCACACTCCCACACCCATCAGTCTGCCCCACACCACCGGCGGCTGTGGCTTGCTTCCAAACGGGTCTTCTACCCTTGCTTCTACCCTTGCCCCATTATGGGCTGAATTGTGTTCTCCCCAAATTCATGCGTTGAAGCTCTAATCCCAGGACCTTAGAACAGGATTGTATTTGGAGATAGGGCCCTGAGAGAGGCACTTAAATTAACATGAGGCCTTTAGGGTGGACCCTGATCCAATCTAACTGATATCCTCAACAAGAGGAGGACATTTGGACACACAGAGAGACACAGGACATGTGTGTGCACAAAGCCCATGCGAGGACACGTGCAGAGGGACTCAGAAAAACCGCACACCTACCAACATCTTGATCTCAGACTTCCAGAACGGTGAGAAAACCCACTTCTGTCGTTTCAGCCACCCGGTCTGTGGTATTTTGTTATGGCCTGCCCTAGTAGACTAGCCAACACCCTCTACAGCCCATTTTTGACACAACAGCCAGAGTGATCTTTTGAAAGCATACCAGCTCTCTGCTCAACACTCCCCTATGCTGCTCATTTCACTCCAGGCAAGAGTCAAAGTCCTCATGTGGCCTGGAAGATGCCCTTCTCCCGCTGACCTCACCCCTCCCCAGGGGCTGCGAGGTCGCACGATTCCCAAGGGCATGGTATACCACCTAACGCATCCCCCTTTGCCCCTCCCTGTGCTCGAGCTCCACTGATGTCCTGGAAGTTTCTCAGACACATTAACTGTCCTCCTGCTTTGTGGTCTTTGCACATGCTGCCCTCTGTTCCCCAAACACACTTCCCCTCATCCACGCAGCTCACTTCTTCACCCTTCAGTTGCTCGTGTCACTCCCTAGATGACGTCCCCCACCGTTTGGTCTGAAATGGCTGTACCCTCTCCTGGGCTCTGTACATCCCTGCACACAGTTTCACTTTTCTTTTAGCATTTATTATCGCCTGATATTCTGTCACCTTTCAGTGTTTACTAGTATATTATTTATTTCCCTTAAGTGGAACTTAAGCTTAAGCTCCTTGAAGACAGGGACTTAATTTTGTTCATATGGCTCTACACTCAGGGCCTAGGACAGTGCCTGGCATATAGAAGTGCCATTTTTTTTTTTTTAAATAAAGCAGAAAGTGGAATGGAGCCTATTTGAGTTACATTTAGGACTGATCGCTTCTTTGCTTGCTAAAAAGCTCAGAACCAAATCTGTGTGCTGTCTTTAATAAGTATACCAGGGAATTCATGCAAAAACTTCTACCTGGTTTTGTCTGTTTCCCTTCCTTTGCTTTCGCTTTGATTTTATTCTTCTTGCTGAGATATACTGTATACAATTTGGTAAGCTGTCTCAATTTTTGAAATGATACCAAGTTTAATAAAATGAAATTAAAAACAAATTTTAAGAATGCCTCCAGTTTCTGGCCTTCTGGGATGGCTGTTTGATCTCTGGCTCTTATAGGGGTGGGAGAGAGACATTGTGAGTGTTCCCAGTCCATACTGCTGGGTGGACATAGGTGGCTCTTATCCCCAGAGTTCCTGGGGGAATTCTTCTCAAGATCTATAAATTCTGCAGGAAGAAAAGAGACCCTCTTGAAGAGCTCATCGTCAAAGAGTATGGAAAAACTGGGCTTTGGGGGAGAAAAGTGCATCTTCTCAGCCTCTGAGATGTGGGGCCAAAGTTAAAAGGAGAGCTTTTAAATTTGCCTGCCCCGAAGGGCACAAGGGCAGTTTCTGGGTTAACTGCCTGGGTACTAGCGAACACAGGAACAGAGTGCCCATTGTCTGGCTGGCTAGGTTCCAAGAGAATGGCTCTGCACTGGCTCTTCGGGGACTCACACTGCTCTCACGGACTGCCAGGAGAGGGGACACGAGGGTGAGGGCTCCATGGGGCTGGCAGCAGAGCCTGCCCTGAAACACTGCACAGACACGTGGCCCGCACCCCTCTGCTGCCTCGAGGTCAAACACTGCAGGCTCAGGCCCAGGCTGAGGCCTCTGCCCTTTGGGATCCAAGCTCCCAATCTCTCTGCTCACACCATCCTGCCCCAAGACTGCCACGAAGAGTCAAAAGCCACCTAAGTCTAGAAGCAGCTTCTTGTTCTCCAGGAGGAAGCTGTGAACTACAACTGACCCATTTGCCAAAGCACTGTGTAGTGTCGACAGTTTTCAGAAGGTTCACGTTACATTTCACCCTCCAAAGCTTTGTCACAGTCAAGGTGAGGATCCCTAGTGTTTTTCCATCACAATTTCTTGGCCTCAGACACAACGTGGCTTCAGATTACATCACTTTTCTACTTTCTTTGCTTCTTTGTATTCTGTTGGCCAACCCTGCTCTTCGTTGCTGAGGGAAGTCTAGTTGAGTCAGGGAAAAAAAAAATCTAGGGTCTGCAAGATGGAAATGTGAGCTTAACTGTTGTAGAGCGGTGGCTTTGCCCATGTCATGATGTGTCAGAATCATTGATGCAGTGGTTCTCAAAGGTTTAGGTCACTTGTTAAAAATGAAGCTATCGATGGGTGAAACAAATCAGACAGAAAGACAAATGCAGTACGATCTCACTTATATGTGGAATCTAAACAAAACAAAACGAATGAACAAACAAAAAACAAAACTCATAGATACAGAGAACAGACTGGTGGTTGCCAGAGGGGTGGGTGAAATGGGTGAGCCGAGTCACCTCATGGTGACTACAGCCAGTAATATTGTATTGTAAATTTGAAAGATGCTAAGAAAGTAAATCTTAAAAGTTCCCATCACAAGAAAAAAAAGTTTTTTTGTAACTATGTATGGAGATGGATATTACCTAGGGTTGCTGTGGTGATCATTTCCCAATGTACACAAACATGGAATCATGAAACGAACACAATGTTGAATGTCAATTACATTTCAATTTAAATAACTTAAAGCCTCAAAATCCTAAGCTGTCTATTCCATGAGTCTGAGGTCAGGCCAAGGAACATGCATTTTTATTTTATTTTTTTAAGATTTATTTATTTCAGAGAGAGTGAGCGAGCTCAAGCATGGGGGAGGGGGGAAGAGGCAGAGGAAGAGAGAGAATCTCAAGCAGACTCCCCGCTGAGCACACAGCGGGTCACGGGGCTCGATCTCATGACCCTGAGATCACAACCCGAGCCAAAACCAAGAGTCGGACACTCAACAGACTGTGCCACCCAGGCGCCCCAGAACCTGCATTTTTAAACAAGCACTCCGGGTGATTGGATTCAGGCGATCTGTGGACCACACTGTGAGAAGTCCTAAGGAGCTGAATTAAGATACAGGTGTCTGGGCCTGGCCACATACCTACCGTTCCAGAACTCGTAGCCCTGTGTGTCTCCTACTCTAGAGAGGAATCTGGCACACAGGTAAGTGTGGGACCCACTGTCACAGAAATTCTTGCAATTCAGAAACAATAAGCCAGACTTCCACTTTTCAGGTCCCTCCCTCCTGGGCCCCTCATCACCACCTGAAAATCGGGGTACGCAGCTGCCAGCACAACAACCTGGAGAAAAACTCCCATGGGCTCCAGCCGCTGAGATCCTGAAGCAGAAATGACTACAGATAGGGAAAGCACGACTGTAATCATTTTCGAGTTTTTCTCTCTTTTCCTGGGAATCCCCAAGGTGAACGTGGCCACCTGGAGCTTACCCAGCTGGCTGGAGACCGCCCCCTCTGTGTTCTTTGGGAGCAAGGGACACAGGGGCAGCAACTGTATCCATCCATCACGCAGGAGCCAACGAGGTCGTCATGGGTCCTGAACGGATGCAGATTTCCAGCGATGGGCTCCTCGGCGCCAGGCGCCAGACGGCTGCGGCTGCCTGGTAGGGAGCGTGCTGTTGGCCGGGCTGTGAGCACCTGGAGGGAATGATGAAACCTGCAGGAATGCTAGAGTCACAGGAGTGCAGATGAGCCCCCTGGGGAAAATCAGCAGCCTCAGCACCCAGCGATGGCTGATTCAGCTGCAGCATCTGGGGTCAGACTGGCATGTGGAGGCAGGCTGCTGGTCAGGGGGACCAGATAGCTTCACTGGGACTTTATGACAGCACTGAAATGTATCTCCGTTGCAAATGAATGTAGCCCTTATTTCCCAGTCCTCAAAAGACACGCAGAATCACGGGCGAGTCGCAACTTTAAGCTCCTGCACTGAGCTCCCAACTCCTGTTGGTATCACTGGGTTGGCTTAAGCCATTGCCCTCTTTCATTCATTCAACAAACATTTAGTAAGTGCCTCAATGATGATAACTCACATTGTCTAAGCAATTGCCCTGGCCAAGCACTGGCCTAGACCTGGCAGGGGCATCTGATGCAATACCCACCAAACTATCAGTGACAGACTCTACTTTGCATGAGGAAACTGAGGATCACAGCGGCGAAGGAGCCTGCTTATGCTCTCATACTAGTAAGAGGTGGTCAGTCCTTCCATGTGCCAGGCTGAGCTAATGCGATGCCCTCCTCTGGCTTTTGGTCGATTTATCTCCTCCATTCACTCACAAATCGGTCTTTATTCTCTCTGTGGGGTCTGCCCCTTAGCCTACCAACCCTGCCTCCTTTAGCACCTGCCCTTCTGTTTGTCAGCTTTTTCGGGAACATCTAACCCTGAGGTCCCCAACTCCTCCTGATGCCTGGTCACCACCCTCTCGATCTTGCCTATACCCTCTGCCTCTTCCAGTGCTGGCCCGTTGAACCTCGCTGCTCCTCAGAGTTCTCTGATACTCAGCCCCCATGACATTTCTCACAGGAAGTCCTCCCTGACTTACCCCTTCCCCCACATGCAGGACTCCAGTGTGTGATCTCACCACATCCCGAGGATGCCTGTATTCCAACATGACATCCCACATTATGTTGAGATTTTGTGCTTCCGTCAGCATTTCCTATTAAAACAGTTTCATGGAGGCGCCTGGCTGGCTCAGGCAGTAGAGCATGTGACTCTGGATCTCGGGGTGGGTCGTGAGTTCCAGCCCCACAGTGGAGGTAGAGTTTACTTAAAAAATAAGTAAAATAAAAAATAAATAAAACGGTTTCATGATGGTCAGTGACTGGTGCCCAGCACGCTGCATGGCACATCATGAATACCCAGTAAATATTTGTCAAACCGACCAGAACAGACCCACATTCCACACCAGGGCATGGGCAAGGAAAACGCACACTGATATTTTAACACAAGAAGGTAAAACACAACCTCACGATTATCGCTCATGCTTGGAAGGTGGAAAACCATGACTGAAATATGGTAACTGAACTACACAGGAAAGGATATGACACAGGCTAAAGGCATGAGTCAAAAATGTGACCACCTGGGCTGGAGTCCTGGCTTCCCTACTTGCTGTACGATCTGGGGCAAGGGATTTTACCTCTCTGAGCCTTAGTTCTCTCATCTATAAGATAGGAGTAGCTAATCTTACAGGACTGTGTGAGGATTAAATGGATAATCCAAGTGAAGCATTTAAAAGTACA
Source organism: Neomonachus schauinslandi (assembly GCF_002201575.2). Lineage (NCBI taxonomy): Eukaryota > Metazoa > Chordata > Mammalia > Carnivora > Phocidae > Neomonachus > Neomonachus schauinslandi. The sequence goes on along the minus strand of NC_058409.1, from coordinate 32,942,384 downwards.
CTGTTGTTGTTCAGTGAATACTTATTTTTTTGATTTTCATCATAAATGGGTTTAATAGAAAAGAGTAAGGGAGGAAACTAAGAAGATATACTAGCTTTAGTATTTTCAGAGTATGGTACAAAGCCCCAGGCCAGAAAAAAAAAAAAATCCAAGTCAGAGGGGTACCTGGTTGGCTCGGTTGGAAGAGCATGAGACTCTTGATCTGGGGGTCATGAGTTTGATCCCCACACTGGGTACAGAGATTACATGAATAAATATATAAAAACTTAAAAAAAAAAAAACCCTTTAAATTAAAAATTAAAAAAAATCCAAGTCAGAACTGACCAACCAGAGGCCCAGACTTTAAAATTTTTAATTAGCTACCATATTTTAAAATGAAGAAACAAATAGGCTGATTAAAAATGGGCACGGGGGGCGCCTGGGTACCTTGGTCGGTTGTGTGTCTGCCTTCGGCTAGGGTCATGATCCTGGGGTCCTGGGATCTGCCCGCATCGGGCTCCTTGCTCAGCGGGGAGCCTGCTTCTCCCTCTCCCTCTGCCACTCTCCCTGCTTGTGCGCTTGCTCTATCTCGCTCTTGCTCTTTCTCTGTCAAGTGGGTAGGTGAAATTTAAAAAAAAGGGGGGGCAGAGGACATAAATAAAAATTTTCCCTAAGAAGACCTCCAGATGGCCAACACATCCATGAAAAGGTGCTCAACATCACTCATCATCAGAAAAATGCAAATCAGAGCCACAGTGAGTTATCACCTCCTACCAGTCAGAACGGCTAGCATCAAAAAGACAAGTAGTATGTACTGGTGAGGATGTGGAGAAAAATGAAACTTGTGCACCCTTGGTGGTAACATAAACTGGTGCAGCCACTGTGGAAAACAGTGTCGAAGTCCTTCACAGCTTAAAAATAGAAATATATATATTTCCAGTATATAATCCAGTAATTCCACTACTGGGTATTCACCCAAAGAAAATGAAAACATTAGTTTGAAAAGATATATGTGGGGCACCTGGGTGGCTCAGTCATTAAGCGTCTGCCTTCGGCTCAGGTCATGATCCCAGGGTCCTGGGATTGAGCCCCGCATCAGGCTCCCTACTCAGGGGGAAGTCTGCTTCTCCCTCTCCCATTCCCCCTGCTTGTGTTCCCTCTCTCTCTGTCAAATAAATAAACAAAATCTTAAAAAAAAAAAAAAAAGAAAAGATATGTGCATCCTTTTTTACTGGAGCATTATTCACAATAGTCAACATATGGAAGCAAACTAAGTGTTCATCAATGGATGCAATGGATAAAGAAGATGTGATGTATAAACACTGGAGTATTACTCAGCCATAAAAAAATGAGATCTTGACATTTGCAACAACATGGATGGACCTAGAGGAATTATCCTAAGTGAAATAAGTCAGAGAAAAACAAATACCATGTGATTTCACATGTGTGGAATCTAAAAAACAAAACAAATGAACAACAATGATGAAAACAAGCAGAAACAGACCCATAATACAGAGAAGAAACTGATGGTTGCCAGAGGTTAAGAGGCCGGGGGTGGTGAGGAAGATGGGTGATGGGGAGTGGGAGGTACAGGCTTTCAGTTATGGAATAAATAAGCCACGGGGATGGAAGATACAGCACAGGGAATACAGTCAGTGGAAGGGTAACAGCACTGTGTGGGACAGTTGGGAGCTACACTCGTGAGGAGCACAGCATCATGTACAGACTCCTGCAATCACCATGTTGTACCCCTGAAACTAACGTAACAGTGTGTCAATTATACCTCAATTTAAAAAAACCTCGTCTCTTTTAAAAAATGAAGAAACTTCACATTAAGAGACTGATTCCCCAGTAATCCCCCACGTTAGAGTGGGCACGGGCTCTAGCTCACCACAGCCCCTCCCGGCCCGACTGCTTCGTACCTGACCTGCTTCACACCACCCGCATTTCAATCGTGACTCCTGCAGGACATGGTGCCTTCTCAGTACTGATAGAATTCATTATTACACACACTTCTCCTCCGCTCAGGAACCAACTCCAACTTTATCTGTCACCTCCTCCGTCTGAAGACCTATCCAGCCTCACTTCCCACGACTCTGCATCATATCCTCCATCCCCCACAGGCTACCATGACCCTCACGCTCAGGCTCCTTCCTGCTATGGGCTGGAAGGGCCCCTCCCTCCCCTCCGCTCACCCAGAGCCCCCTCACCTGCCACGGCTTAGCTCACGTCCAGTGGCCCTCAGGAGCTTCTGCCACACCTGCAGCCCGCAGCTCAGTCTCCATGCCCCAGGCTTGCAGTCCTCAGGGACAGGAGCACTGATGGTCAAATGCACTCAGGTGTTCTCAGTCTTTATCCTGAACCAAAATCTGTCCTTGTCCGCTCTGTTCTCTCCTTTCCCCCTGCCTTCTGGGGTCTCTGTCCTTGCTGAATCTATCCTCGGGACTTCTGCGATCTAAAACAAAACCAGAATGGGGTGGAGGGGAAGAGGACAAGAGATGGAGGGGTGGTGTTAGGGGCAATAAGAGAAAACTGGAGCAAACCCAGGGTGGGCAGTGAGCTGGAAGGAAAAGGAGGGGGCTGTAGCAGCAGCTGGGTGTGAGAGAATAGATAAAGCAAGGAAGGATGGGGGGCGGGCGGGGAGAGTTTTGCAATGTGTGTGCTTCCATTCTGTTTCCACATGCAGTCAGAACCACACCATTCGGAGCCCCCGTGGTCTTTGGTTCTCTCGGTCTTTGATTTGGCAGTCCCATGTTTGACAGGTGATTGGAAGCTCATAAGGGCTGACTTCACTTAGCACTCCTTTCTACCTCTCAGAGCCCAGGGACTGCACACGTTCACGCAGAAAGACAGACCGCAGTGTCCTCAGGTGTTCTCAGGTAAGTGACCTGAAGAAGATGTCAGGCATCAAGAACCTGGGCTTTTAGATTTCACCTCTTGGCAGAAGCGTGACGAGATCAGATAGCAATGTGGTTGTGCATCCCAGCCAATACTCTGGAAGATGCTCTGGACTAGAAAGCAGTGGTTCTCAAGCTTGAGCCAGCATCGCAGTCACCTGGGGTGGGGGTGGAGGATAAGAGGGAAGACGCTTGTTAAAACAGAAATCATTGGGTCCCACCCCCAGAGCTTCTGATTCAGCTGGTCTGGGATGAGGTCCAGTAACTTGCTTGCCTAACAACTCCCAGGTGATGCTGATGCTGCCAGACTGGGGACCACACCTTGAGGAATCCAGCCCTTGAGTCCAGGGCAGAGGTCCAACTCAAAAGTCACACCCCTGAGCCACTTTATCAAAGAAGTAACAGTTCCCTCCCCATCCCTTCACTATCTAACAGGTCAAGCAACCTTCCCCTTCAGGGTCTTTACTTGGCCCATGGACGCCCATGGCAGGGTGGAGGGTGCCCCCTTGTGGCTCAAGCGGAAAACTACCTGAACGGTAACGCACTCGCTCTTCGCCTTAACGAGGTTTGCCGAACTCATTTATCTTGTATCTGCCTCACAAAAGATCCGGGGAAAGCTGCGATGTTCATCATTCGCCAGATCGGGTGCACGTGTAGATGAGGGGCCAAAGAGTCATTCAGTGTGCGATGTCAAGTGCTTGGCCCAAAGGTGCCCCGGGGACAGCAGAAACGACTGATTCTCATGGCTTGGCATTTTGTAGGGTGCGAAGCGTTGAGATTATTCACCCAATTCTCTGTTGGAGACTATGCTTTAGTCACATAAATTAGAACTGAACGATTTTAAAGCCCTGTTAGCACTATGTGATTGAGATGGGACCCTGAATGAGTTCGAACCATGTTTTTCTCCCTAACCTTCCCGAAGTTAGAAAGCAGGCCCACGACTGAGAGGCAGGCCGGAGCGAGCACGCAGCGTCTCCGCTCTCCGCAAGCCGTGCCTTCCCGACGTCGGGTCTGCTGCCACCTGCCGCTCACGCGCGGAACGTGCGGGAGGCGGTAACCCGGGGACACCGTCAGCCCAGCAGGCTTTTCAGACCTCAGAGTATATTACAATCGCCTGGAGGGCTTGCTTGTTAAACCGTAGATTTCTGGGCTCCACCTTATCTGATTCAGTGGGGAATGGGGTGGGGCCTAAGAAGGTGCGTGTCTAATAACTTCCTGGGTGGTGAGGCTGCTGCTGCGGGTGGGAGTTGGCGGGGGTGGCTCCCCAAAGCACCTGGATGACATCTGTAGTTCTCCTTGTGCCACACATTTCTGAAGCTTGATTATTAATCAAAGTCTGTAAATGACCAAGAGCCTCTAACTCAGGGCTGCTCACGTGGGGCATTATTGATATTGTGTTATGGGGGAGCGGGGGGTGGGGGGGCGTGCTTTAAGCTGTAGGATGTTTAGCGTTATCCTTGGCCTCTGTCCTCTAGATACCGGTAGCAGCTTCATCCCTCCAGGTTTTGATAAGCAAACATGTCTCAGACATCACCAGATGGCCCTGGGAAGCAAAACTGCCCGAGCCAAATATTGCTGCTCTTCAAGGTGGGCAGATGTTCCTTTCCCATTTGGTGAACTGTGAAGGCATCTTTAAATATTGTCTTGCATGTATAATGATACTGACATAGAATAAACTCTCAACTCTTTGGAATTAAACAACAAAAAAACATAGCTTACACATGTTGAATACCTACTATATGCAAGGCACTCTGCTAATGCTTTTCAAATCACCCCTTTTAGAGGAAAAAGAGAGAGAGAGACAAACCAAGAAACAGGCCCTAACTATAGAGAACAAACTGATGGTAACCAGAAGGCAGATGGGTGGGGCGATGGGTGAAGTAGGTGATGGGGATTAAGGAGGGCACCTGTTGTGATGAGCACCAGGTGACGTATGGAAGGGCTGAATCACTATACTGTACACCTGAAACTAATATTACACTGTATGTTGACTACACTGGAATTTAAATAAAAACGTTTAAAAAAATTTTTAAAAAGACCCCCTTTAATTCTTATAACACTTCTTTTACTGATGAGGAAACTAAAGCTTTGACTTGTTAACTAACTTGCCCCCAGGCATGGTTACTGCCAGTGTGGGGATGTGGGGGGCGGGGGGCACGGGGAATATGGGGCTATCCAGACCACCACAGTCCAATAAAAATATAAAGCAAGTCATAAGTACGAGCCACGTGTGTGATTTTACATGTTATAGAAGTCACATTTAAAAAGAAAAAGAAACACAGTAAAATTAATTTTAGTATATAGTTTGCTTAACTCAACATCTGAACTGTTAAAGTTTTAACATGTGATCAATATATTTTAGATTGTTAATATTTTTATGTTCTTTTTTTGGTACTTAGTCTTTGAGATCTGTGTGTATTTTTACACTTATCACACTTCTCATTTTCCAGCAGCTACATTTCAGGGGCTTGAGAGCCACCTGTGCTCCCGGCCTCCCCTCCGGACAGCACAGGCCCAGACTCTTTGCTCAGCTGTCCTCCAGGCTTTATTTGTGGACCAACATGGGCTGATTTTACTTCAATGTCCTTCAATTTCTGCCTGCACTTCAGTCATTTTGTCAGACTCACATACCTATTCACGTACTCTGCAATCTGTTCTTGGAGTATCTCTACTTCTACTTATTTTAAAATGAGGTCTACAGTTTTAATTTATCACAGTAGATGCCTCCTCTGGTGGCCAGACTGTTGACTACTGTCTAATTTTAGTTCTGATGGCTTTTCCAGTGGCTGTTTCCCCACACAGTCTGTGTTTGTACTTGCATAACAGAGATCATTCATCTTATCTGATACTAACCACAGAGGTACATTTTCGTCATACTCTCGTGCTTTCTGGTTTATCTCCCAACATCTAGGAATGTTCATTCTCATTTGAGGATTCTGCCTTTCTCCAGCCCCTCTGCAATGTTTCTCCCTGTAGTTTCTCACGTTGTCCTTTTTAAATGTTCCTTTCCTTTTTTTTTTTTTTAAGTAGGCTCCACACCCAACATGGAGCCCAGTGCAGGAGGCCCAAACTCATGACCCGGAGATCAAGATCTGAGCTGAGATCAAGAGTTGGACACTTAACCAACTGAGCCACCCAGGCGCCCCTTAAATATTCCTGATCACTCAGGAAACCAATGATTTTTCTAGAGAATTTTGTAACAAACCCTTAGTCTTACCACATTTGTTCATTTACATTTTATAGGTGTGATAATCAAGATGGACTTAGATCATAAGGTCAACTTATACCAATAAAAAGTAGTAACAAGAGCGATTCCTTAAGAAATGCTTCCTATGAGCCATGCACTGTGCTCAGCACCTGACACACGCTATCTTACTCACTTCTTCTAATAGTCTCATGAGGTACCTGCTATTGTGATGGCCATTTTTGAGGTGAGGAGAGGAGGCACGGAGCATTGAAGTAACTTGCCCAAGATCTCCCAGGTAGCAAATGGCTGAGCTGGGGGTCTCTCCAGATCTGTTTGATGATAGAGTTGATCTCCTGACCTCTAGGCTCCACTGTCTGAAAGATGTTGTGCAAATGTTGTTCTTGTTTCTGAGTCTGTGAGGATATGGTTCCATAGATCATACACCTTACCTGGGTTACCATATACCTTCATAGGAGAAAAAAATATATGTGTACTCTCGGTATTCTAGGGACTGCCTCTGAAGCTACAGGCCAGGACTTCTCAGGATGAGCACTCTTGCTGTCTTGAATAGGAGGTTGAGACTCAGGTCCATCACGAGCTCAGACCAGGAGGCCCAGCAAGGTCACAACTGAACCCAGAAGAAGAGCATAGGGGCCAAAGCCAGAGTGCAGTGGGTCTAGGAGTGAACTGAGTGGAATGTGAGAGCGGATGGTGAAGACAGGCTTCCAGGGGGACAAGAGAGAGGGTGGGAGGTGAAGGGAGACGGGGCTCAAAAGAGGGGTTGTGCTTTTGCCTTGCAGTTTTGTTTTGTTAAAGACTTCAGCATGTTGCAGTGCTGGTGGGGAGCAGTTAAGAGTTGAAGACACAGGAGAGCTCAGGGAGGGGTAAATGAGAATCAACAAGGACCCTAAAGAGTCAGGACAGGAAGGCGTGTGGAGTCCATGTGGGGGAAACATGTTTGCCAGGTTTAATGCCAAAGCCTGTTTGTTCCTATATCATTCTGTCACCTCTCAATGTCACTGCCTGATAAATCACCACCATCAAAATGCCCATGGTCAACTGGCTTGGGAAGTTGTGTTTATATACTTTCTCCCCACTGGGCATAACTTTTTATCCTTTTCAGTGAGGGAATGCAAAATACATGATACTAGAACGTGCAGCTGGGGGCAGGCCCATATGCAGGTGACATGGTTTGATGCAGGGGACGCTGAAATCTGTTTCCACCTAAAATAGCTCTCACTGGCTTTCCTAGGTTCTTAAAATATCCCACCATTTGAATTTTCTTCCTAAAGAGTCCTGTGGAAACACCAATAGGTCAAAACAATCTTGAAAAGAGCACCTAATGTTTTTTGTAGCATTATTCACAAAACCAGAAGGCAGAGGCAACCCAGTGTACATCAGTGGCTCCATGGATAAACAAAATATGGCTTATACATACAATGGAATAGTATTCAGCCTTAAAAAGGAAGGAAATGTTGACACGTGTCACAACATGGATGAAAGTTGAGGACATTATCCTAAGTGAAATCAGGCAGTCAAAAGGACAAATACTGTATGTTTCCACTCATATGAGGTACATACGATAGTCAAAATCATAGAGACATAAAGCCGAATGGTGTTTGTTTGCCAGGAGCCAAGGGGAGGGAGCAATGGGAAGCCATTGTCTAAGGGCACGGAGTTTCTGTTTTGCCAAGACAAAAAGAGCTCTGCTTTTCTGCCTGTTGCCTGCTCCCCTCCCCAGTGAAGCAGTGCTCAAGCTGGACCACTCCCTCCAGGCTCCAGGCTCCTGTTAACCTAGAGCCATCCTCATCTGTCTCCATTCTCCACTTGCCACTGTGATCATGTACGGTGACATCATCAACCATGATGATAAGTCCTCAGACATCAAGATCCAGGAGATCAAGGGTGGGCTGCCCCCCGAGGTGGAGAGGAAGATGGTCAGTGGGATAGAGGCTAACACTGATGACTGACTCATTTGTGGCAATGCCTCTGCCAAAGACCCTGAGAGTGAGGGTACCAAAAGCAGTCACTGGTGTTGGGACCTCATGGACTGTCACTTGCAGGAAACCAGCTTCACGTTAAGAAAGCCTGTACATCACAGACGTCATGAACTCGACCAAAGGCAAACCTGAAGAACAGAGACCCGGGCTGCAGAACAAAGCAAGCCTATCCTTGCTAATTGCAAAAACCACCAGCTCTTTACTGATGGAAATACAAATCCAGATGGCGTGCTTGCTCTGCTGGACTACTGTGAGGATGGTGTGACCCCCGATATGACTTTCTTTAAGGATGGTTTAGAAATGGAAAAATGTGACTAAGTTTGGCTATTACTTTAGATCCATCACCTGCTGTCGTAACTGCCCACACCACCAGGACTCAGACCAACGGGTGATGTCCTCATGAGGTCTTCATTTACTGTGACCTTGATTTCTTTGGAGGAGAGGCATTGTTTTTAAGAAAAAAAAAATGTCATGTAGGTTGTCTGAAAATAAAATCATTTAAACTTTAAAAAAAAAGATGAAAAGAGTTCTGGAGCTAGAGGGTGGTGATGGTTGCACGAGAACGGGAAGGTACTCAATGCCACTGAACTGTGCACTTGAAAATGGTTAAAATGGTAAATTTTATGTCATATGTACTTTAGCACGATTTTTAGTTTTTAATTTTTTACCTTTTTTTTGGTCCCCCCCGCCTTTTACTTTTTCAGAGACAGAGAGCATGAGAGTGTGAGGGGGGAGGGGAGAGGGAGAGGGAGAGAGAGAAAATCCCAAGCAGGCTCCACGCTCATCACAGAGCCCCACGTGGGGCTTGATTTCACAACCCTGAGATCATGACTTGAGCTGAAATCAAGAGTCAGAAGCCCAACCGACTGAGCCACCCAGGTGCTCCCCTTTTTCTCTTTATTTAAGGTAGGCTATACGCTGGCGTGGAGCCCAACGTGGGGCCTGAACTCATGACCCAGAGATCAAGACCTGAGCTGAAATCAAGAGTCGGACACTTAACCAACTGAGCTACCCAGGTGCCCCTATTTTTTAACTTTTTAAAAAAGATTTTATTTTTAATCTCTACACCCAACGTAGGGCTCAAACTCACAACCCCAACATCGAGAGTCACACGCTCCACCGACTGAGCCAGCCAAGCACCCCATCACAATTTTTTTCAAAAAAACATTAAATACCCAGGTCATTTAACAGGGGCCACTTGATCACTTGTTATCGTCTGCTGTTAGTTTGGCTCAGTTTTGCTTTTCAGTAAAAGACTATCAGTCTCAAGCAGGACATCGAGGGGCTGGGACCCGGAAGAGCGGGCAACACAGATGACAGTCATGAGGAGGAGAGTTCACCAGGCTCTAGGATGTGCTTTGAGAAAGGCCCAATCTGGGGTTCCTGTCCTGAGCTAAGGGGACACCCCTGGGGATCCTTGGTAGGAGGAGGAAAATCTGAAAGCCCCAGACACCTTGAGGAGCTGCTTTGTGAAGGAGAGGACATCAGCCTCTGGGGTTTTTGTTGTTGTTGTTGTTTGCCCTTTTACTGAGGGCCGCCTGGCCAGAGACCTCCCTCTGGGAGAGTAATAATACTACACAGTTATGATGATCAGTTAGGCTCCTGTGAGTCAGTGACACTGGCTTGTCCAGAAAACCTTCTCCCAGATGCCCCATCTCACAAGCTGGTGTAAGAGGTGGTCCCTGACACCATGTCTCAAAGTCAAGGATGGGTGTGAGGATGGTAGAGCTACACCCGACTGGCCAGAGGGAGCCTCTCAGTCTAGTGCTTTCCTTAATTCAGCCAGCACCTCCTCCACCTTCAGCCCTGGGAAAGAGAGGCGTTTTGGTCACAGAAAGTAGCATTTTAAACCTCTCTCATTACTGAAGGAGACAGAATTGTTATACTAGCAGAGGAAGCCTCAAGAAGGAATAAATTTCATTTCCATGCATCTCCAGCTTGAGTCCCAGGCTTAACAGATGCTATTTTTATCAAATACTTTCTATTCTGTGACATGCTTTGCCAACTTTCTATTATTAGACAAATCAGGAAAAGTCCACATTTGATTTTTCTTCCTTCTGGCTTCTCCCTCCTCATTTGCAAGACGGGTGGTGGTTTGGGAGGGGGCACTGTCCTTTCAATAGAAGGTAAATGACAAGGAAATGGCAGCCATCAGAAAACCCAACTTGGTGCCAAAGCATCCTGGAAATTGGCTCTGCTTCCTTTGCAAATGACATCGCGTCCTGGCTTTACCCCATCCCAGATGGCATAGCTGATGGGACGGGAAAAAAAAAATACAGATTTTAGAGTACTTACAGCATCATGTCTCCCCACCCCCACTTCCTGTGAAGGAGGATTAGTCTTGGCAGCTAGGTTTTGGAGCCTTTCTTGTGTGGAATATAGGAAAATGCTGGAAGGGATTCTGAGTCACGTGGTGCTGTAGGCGGGGATGGTTTGATGAGTCCACTGAAGAAAAAGCAGGGAATTACCTGCTAGGGAAAGCAGAATAGATCAGAAGGTAAGAGGGAGGATAAGAGAGCTAAGAGCCAGAGATGGGATGAACCGGGGTGGGGGTGGGGGCGAATTTAAGAGATAAGGGGGATTGTAGTAGCTGGTGGGCTGTCATAAGAAGAATTTGGGAGAGAGATGGGAGGAGATTTTCCAGAAATATTGTTGGTGTTATGAATAGAACCCATCCTCCTGTTGGCATTTTTTTAAAAAGATTTTATTTATTTATTTGACATAGAGAGAGAGCACAGTAGGGGGAGCAGCAGGTGGAGGAAGAAGGAGAAGCAGGCTCCTCATTCAGCAGGGAGCCCAATGTAGGGCTCCATCCCAAGACCCTGGGATCATGACCTGAGCCAAAGGCAGCCGCTTAACAGACTGAGCCACCCAGGTGCCCCTCCCATTGGCATTTTTAAGAGATTTCAGTAAAGACATAAATTGATTTCTTTTTTTTTTTTTTGTATGAGGGACTCGGGTTTATTCAAGGCAGCCTGGACTACTGGAAGCTAAGGTTAATAGTGAAAGATAACCACATTTAACCCCCCTTCTCCCATCAATACATACTATAGTTCAGATACTTCAAACTGGATTTGAACTGCAAATGTGTCTTGTTCAGTTTCCTGATAGTTAAATTTTTTTTTTAGTCACCATTGAAAATTGTGATTTCACATTTTAAAAGCCTACATTTCCTGCTTCTTTTGAAAAAAAAAAAAAAAGGAAAAATCTGGTAACATGAGACTCTCGTTTCCATATGTCAAAAAAGGCTCATGCTGGGGCGCCTGGGTGGCTCAGATGGTTAAGCGTCTGCCTTCGGCTCAGGTCATGATCTCAGGGTCCTGGGATTGAGCCCCACATCGGGCTCCCTGCTCAGCGGGGAGCCTGCTTCTCCCTCTGCCTCTACCTGCTGCTTCCTCTGCTTGTGCTCTCTCTCTCTCTGTCAAAAATAAATAAAATTAAAAAAAAAAAAAAGGCTCATGCTCTCTCGTTAACCCCAGCACCCAGCACTCACATAAGGTTTATGCATGCACATAAACCTGGCCCACTTCCCCCGTTTCTATTTCCTACCATCTGGTAACAGCAGACTACATCACTGGGGCCTGCTCTCCAGCTGAGGACAATTACAAAGGTTGGACAAAATAAAAATAAAATCAAACTGAAGGGCATCAAAGAGTTAAAAAGTTAATGAAGAGATGCTAAACCAAGGTCTGGGGAAAGATGGGCAAGCCCAGCAACTGAGGTGTCTTTTCCCCTCAGGATATTTATTACTTCTGGAAGAGACAACTAAGAAGTTGAGAGGCTAAGCAGCGTGGAGGCAGTTTTGCATCCTAAGGGGACAAAAGTTGGAATCCAGTGCCCACCATAGGAGAGGGGACCCTGTAATCCCCCATTTTACATGAGGGCCCTGATAGAATGCACCTTAAAACTGGATGAATAGGAAATAGACCACATTTTTACGGTCTCAGTTCAGCTACCAATGAGCTTAATTCTTCAAATTGGATTAAAGTGATCCTAGATTGCTAGTATTCCCAAGTGCCTAGCAGAAGCATATGTAAATACTTACTGGAGGAATGGAACACATTAAGGTCTCATGTTACTTCTACAAACAATTTTTCACACACAATTGCTGCACTCATGAAAATACCCAGGCACATAAGGAAAGAAGACGATATGAATGAGATCCAGTGGAAACAACTACAATAGAAACAATCTCAGAAAACTGCAGTTACTGGTGTTATTAGGCAGAGACTAAGCAAAGGTGATAAAAGATTAAAAATCCTGGCAGAGAACTAGAAACTTAAAAAAAAAAAAAAAGACAATGATGATTTGAAAAATAACCAAACAGAAATGTAGAATTGAAAAATATAATAACAAAAGTAAAGAGCTTGGTAGATGAGTTTAACAGCTGACTAGACATGGTTAAAGGGAGAACTGATGAACTGGGCAGTAGAGTAGAAGGAAACATCAGGAGGAAAATGAAGGGACAAAAAGTAGAAAATGCTGTGAGAGAATGAGATATGGAAGATAAAAGTGAAGACTGAAGTTCCACAAGAAGAAACAATAAGGCAGCAGCAATATTTGAAGAGAAAAATAGTGAGAAATTGCCAAAATTGACTAAAAATATCAAGCCACAGACTCCAGAATCCCAGGGAACCCCAAGCAGGATAAATAAAAAGAAAGCCACACCTAGGCACATCACATTAAATTGATGAAAACCAAAGACAATGAGAAAAAAAAATGTTAAAAGCAGCTAACATTACTTGAAAAAAAAAAAAAAAGAATAGACCATTAGCTTACTTCTTGACAGAAACAACAGTTGCTAGAAATTAGTAGAATTTAAATATCTTTAAAGTGTTGAGAGAAAACCTAGCATTCCATACCCAGTGAACCCAGCCTGTGATAATAAAAGTGAAATTAAGACATTTTCAGGATTCTTCACCAGCAGTGTTCTTTAAGGAGAAAATGATTTTAAATGACAGGTTATATATATAAGAAGAAATGAAGAACAATGCAAAAGCTAATTTGAAGAATCCAAATGAATTAGACTATACAAAATAACATAACAATGTCCACTGGGGATTTAAACTTTTTAAATATATAACAAGTACATATAAATCAGAAGGGAGGGGTAAATGAAATTAAAATGGCCTGAGATCCTTGTATTACTGTGGAAGAAGATAAAAATACCAATTAACATTAGACTTTGATAAGTCAATGACACATACTGTTATCTAGAATAACCTCTAAAAGAGTAGTAAAAAACGTATAACTTCCAAAGTAATAGAGAGAAATATAGAATATTTGACCACACCAAAACAAGAAAGAGAGGAGGACAAAAAGAATGTAGGACATATGGGACAAGTAAAAACAACAAGACGGCAGATTTAAATCCAAATATATCGGTAATTACATTAAATGTCAGTGGACAAAATACTTCAAAGTGAAAGAGTATTGAACTGGATAAAAAAATCTACATACTAACTAGAAACACATCTTAAACATTAATTTCAAAAATGTTAAAAGGGTGGAAAATACGTAAATATTAACCAAAATTATATTAATATTAATAGTATATGTTAATATCAAATTATATTTTAAGGCAAAAATCATTACTACAGCTAAAAAAAAGATACACATAATAATAAAAAATTCAATTCACAAGGAAGACACAGTGATTATAAAACTTGAACACGTCTTATAATGTAGCTTTAAAAATATGAAGCCAAGGAGCCCCTGGGTGGCTCAATCAGTTAAGCGCCTGACTCTTGATTTTGGTGCAGGTCATGACCTCAGGGTCATGAGATCGAGCCCTGCATTGGACTCTGTGCTCAGCAGGGAGTCTGCTTGAGATTCTCTCTCTCCCTCTCACTCTACCCCTCTCCCCTGCTTGCTCTCTCTCTCTCAAATACACAAATAATTTTTTTAAAATATGAAGCTAAGATTGATAAAACCACAGGATGAAGTGAGCAGATAAATGAGTAAGGATACAGATTATTTGAACATGATTAGCAAATGATTTAATGGACATATATTGAATATTGCACCCAACAATTACAGAATTCGGGTTCCTCAAATATTTATTGCTCTCTACCTTCCAAGAAAATAATAGGATTGAAATTCTCCGTTTCATTTTAAGTTAGGTGTGGCCATAGGACTTGTTTTGGCCAATGAAATGTGAACAGAAGTACCTTCTAGGTGCTAGTGTATTAGTAAAGGTATCTCCTTTTTCCTTCCTGACAGCAGAGTTCTGGGGTTCCTTGGCCTCCTTGAGCTCTGGGTCCTTGATTAAGGATGATATGGAGCAGAGTTCCCCAGCCAACCTGAAAAGGGACAAGTTGATGTTCATTAATGAGAAACAAACCTTTGTTATTTTAAGTCACTGACATTTGGGGATTAATTATAACCACAGTATAACCTAGTCTATCCTGACTAATACAGGTATAAAAAATGGAGGACTGTTCTTCAGGCACAGAGGTGAGCCTATCTTGAAAGAGTATGGCCTGATGAATTCCCAGGAATCCACTATGGCTGAAGCTCCAGGGAGGTGGGGGTGGGAACAAGGCTGGTAAAGGACAGCAGCTCCCAAGAAGAGCCCTAAGTAGACTGGCTGGAAGCAAGTTTGGAAGGGCTTTGGATTTAACAATAAGGAAAGGATACTGTCCTGGAAGTTGAAGGATCTCCACAAGTTGGTGACTGGTTGAATATTGCTGGTATTGGAGATGATAAACTGGAGAGAATCTAACTGATGTGAAAGGAGGAAATCAAGTAGAGGGCTATTCTCACTGAACACGTTCCAGGGTTATTTTTCCACTTCCTAGAGATAGCCATTATTAGAATTTGGTGACAATTTCTCCAGTCCTTGCATGCACATGCAAACACACGCATAAACCAATTTAAAAACATAAATCACATCAATCATACCCTATCCACTATTCCAAAATTTTTTCCCCGTTAATAATATCTTCATGGTTATTTTCTGTGTCATCTTTTCTTTCTTTCCTTTTGACTGGACCACTAATATATGGCTGTGCTAGAATTATGTAACCATTCCCCTACTGACGGATATTTAGGTTGTTTCCACTGTTACAATGCCTCAGTGACCATCTTACTGATAATGTCCATACCTTGTTATCTCTTCTTTCTACAGACAGTAAGACCAATTTTACCACTATCTGGATGGTGACAATTTTAGGCTGGGTCACAGGAGTACAACTAGGCTGGCCGTTTGAGGTGACAATTTTCGTTAAGGGTATGCCTCAGATAAACCCAGAGTAGGGTCTTGAGCATAGCGAGCACTCACTAAGTATTTGTTGAATGAATGAACAAATGAATCCACATCCACTGCAGACGGGTGTCGGGCCTGCCCGGCCCTCATCTATAACAGAATTTCTCAACCTCAGCACTACTGACTTTGGAGGCTACATTTTGTCGTGGGGGCTGCTGTCCTACATATTGTAGAATGTTTAGCAGCAACCCTGCTCTCTACCCTCTAGAAGCCACTAGCCCCACCCCGGTTGCAGCAACCAACTCTGTCTGCAGAAATTGCCAAATGTCCCCTGGGAAATAAATCACTCCCAGTTGAGAACCATGGATTTATAACATGGGTTGTACTTGTGTAAAGGAAAAGGCCCTTTCTCAAAACAACCTACTCTATAGAGGTTGATCCTCCTTCTTCTGATGCTGCCATACCACCAGGGCCCTTCTTCTTGGGTTCTCAGACTCCTTTCATAGAGAATCTATGTTCTTGGTTCAGACATCATTTCCCTAGGGCCACCTTCCCTGCCATTTCCTTCATGAAATGGGTCCATCCTCATTATTTTTTGTCAGTCTCCATTCTACGTTCTCTACTCACCAAATGCCCCTCCTTAGTAGTACTTACCAAAGTTGAATTTTAGGGTTATTTGGGTAATTATTAAATTAAGCACTTTGCCTCACTCAGCTCCCCAGAGGTAGCCACAAGTAAGAATCTGGCATGTAACATGTTGGTTTTTGCTCATGATGTTTCCATCTAGAGCTGGAAACAATGCCTGACATGCAGTAGGTGCTCAATTCTGTTGGATGGACGGACAACAGTTTGTTATCAGTCAGCCATGGCTAGCTCAGGGTACAATGATCTTCAACCATCTGTGTTCTGTGCCTTCTGAAACAATTCTGAAAAATGTTACCTATACCTACATTTTAAAGTTGATACGTTACATGTTCATCATTGGGTTCATTTGGCTTCAAGATAATAACTTCCAGCACAGTGTAAATATTGGGAATGAAAAATTAAGCTGTGCCATCATTCTTTAAATATACCTCTTAATCTCTTATTATTTCTAATATTCCCTATGATTTGCCTTCACAGTGCTTTCTTTTAAAATCAAGGAATGGAAGAGGATTTTGTTACATACAAAAAAATGCCTTAATTAATCATGAAAGGAAGCTGAATTAAATTAGTAAAGGAAGTTTCCAGTTTGGGGAACGTGGACCTGGAGATACTTATATTTGGAGCAACTGCCCCTTAGTAAGATTTGTGGAGTGAGGGGTATGCTTTCCAGTAGGGGAAGGATTATTACCAACACAGACACTTTCTCAGGCAAATCAGTTTGAGGAAACGGTGCCTAGAGAAACTGAGAAAATGGAAGCCAATTCTCTAAAAATAATCCTTGCCCCTTCTCAAGTTTTGACCACCATCCTGGGAGTAATGCAGCATAGTGGCCCGAAGGGGTCAGTGTTCGACAAGCTGATGGACTCTGTCACTGGCACTCTCCTTTTCCGGAGAGGAAAGGCCAATTCCACCTAGATGCAGTAGGGAGCCCAGCAGGGGCGGCCCGGCCCAGTCCTGTCTGGTGTGCATGTGTTTGCACTGTGAATTAGCGGTAGGAGACCGGCTCCCAGGAGAATGGAGGCTAGAGATTCTCCCTCCTGTATCTAGAATCAGGGTCTGGGACTGTAAACAGATGAAAACCTCTTTCTCTCTCTGCTTCAAGAACTGGGTTTAGGAAAGAAATTGAGGAGTGAAGTCATGCGTCTGAATCAACTGTGAGGATTTTTTATTTTCCTCTTAGGAAATGAAAACAAGAGTGAAATCTCAGTAATTTATAGCTCAGCAGACAGTAAGCAAAGGGGCCAAACACTCCTGCTCTGGAATCAGACAGATGAGGAGGGCTTGGATCTCTCCTCGGCAAGCCCACCTTTCCCAGCCCCTGCTTCTCGGGCTGTCCATCGGAACCACAGTCCCTTCCACAGAGGGCTGCCAGCAGGAGAGATGAGCCAGCGCAGGGAGAGGGCTCGGCATAGGAATGGCATGTAGCAAGAGCTTAATAAGTTAACAGTGATGATGGTGAAGATGATGATACAACATTTGTCAGGCATGAGTGTTTCAGAACTTTCCATTCATGTCTGAAGAGGAAAAATCGGAGGTGAAAAACTAAGCCATTAAAAGGTTTTAAGTTCCATAAGCCTAGGAGTTAGAAGCAGAAACAGCAGGGTTGGGGGAGCGGGGAATCAGGGCGCTTCCGTGCTACAGGCTGGCTCTGTTCCTGCACTTTGCTCCTGACCGCCTCCCAGGCCTGATGGTCCCAGCCGGTACTGAGAAGAGGGTCTTGATGTCTAAGATAGTGTGTATGTGACGGCCATATCTATGTTGACCGTATGACAGGTCCACCGGCCTCAGACAGAAAAGTAACGGCATTGTTCATTATATGTATCCTCTGTGAAACCTCATGGTGTGGGGGGGGGGGGTGCGGGTGCGGAACTAGCTGACCTGAAATTAGTAATTGGGACTAATTGCTGGGATATATGAAAAGTCAGGTCCAGAGCAAGGCCCCCAGAGTTCCGCCTTATACAGGGAAAGGTAACAGGGACTAGTTCAGCGAGAAGCATGGAGACAACTTGGATAAGATACCGGTCCTTTCACCTGGCAGCTATCCAGCCTCCAAATAGCTTTTGTGTCCCGTCCAAAAATAAGATCACATGAGAGGGGAGAAAAAAATACGCAAGTGCTTGTCCTTGGGCTTTCTGTGGGTACACCAGCATCAGCCGCACTGCTGGAGGCCCGGGGTGGGGGGGTGGCCTCCCAGCATACTCAGCTGCCTCCGTTTCGGGCTTTTGGGGCTGGGAAAACAACCTGTATCAGGGCGGGTGTGGTGTGTGCTTTGCACTCAGCCCTCTTCTTAGGACTCCCTTGAGCTCCATTCACATGGGAGAGGGAGCAGGAAAGAGAGGATGAGTGAGCCAGTAGAACCAACAGCCTGACTCCAGGGGAATGAGGGCCTCGCCTCCTTTTGGGGAAGGACACTCCCTTCTGATGGAGAATGGGAACTCCCTCCCGCAGCGGCCTGCCTGCTAGCTCCGGCTAGCTCTGTGTGGACTGGGTAGCCTGCTGAGGCCTCGCCCGCCACCCCCACCCCGGAAAGAAAGTGCCTCAGAGCCAAAGCAAAGAGGTGAGTGCATTCCTTTCCCCGAGGGGCTCAGTACTGCAGATGTTATGCTTGGCTTCATGCTCCTGTCCAGCACGAATGCTCTCCCCTGCCCTGCTTCTGCCTCTTCTCCGCCCTGACCTGGGACCGTGGCAGGCTGCAGTCTCCGTGAAGGAGGCTAGCTTCAAATACCTGTCCTCTCTTCTCTCATTTAAGGCCAATTTGCTCCCAGAAAGAACTGGCTAGGTCTAGTTCTTAGCGGGGAAGCAGGAAATGATTCCCACCAAGTGAATTATCTTTGCTGAGATCCAAGAAGATGTTTTCCAAGAAATCATTAGACAAATCCCATTACAGTAGAATTAATGCTTAGTTTTAAAAAGCCCTGCATGACATAGGAAATAAAAGGACGTCAGCTCATTCCTTATTATTGGGCAAAAAGGAAAAAACACATCCGGGATGTGCAGAGCTTCCTCCCCCCTCACGCCTTCCACACCTCATCCTGGCTTCTTAGAACCCTGCAAAATATACTTAACAGAGCCTCGTTTCTTTGGCTGAGAACAAGAGGAATAAAATGGAGGGTTTGGGGAGAATTGCTCGTAGGCAGAGTCACAGGACAAAGAAGACAAATCTCGCAGAGTCTTAGTTTCCCCTCCCAAGCACATGAAGGTACCTGTGCCCGTATGGGGATGTGTGCAGAAGTCACCATCACTTGCACATGCCTAACACTAACCTGTTACAGAACCCCCTTGACTATGGACCACAAATATCTATGCTAAGAAGAAGTCAACAAAATGTAGGTGGGAGCAAGGTAACTACTCCAATGAATCAGGATGCTTTTAGCGACAGTAGACTGGAAACCAGTTTGAAGAGACTTGGGCCAAAACGAGGAAATTTGTTTCCTCATGTAAGCGAAAAGGCTCTGGTATGGTGGGATCCAGGTGCCCAGATGATGGCATCCTGACTCCACTTCTCGGCTCTGCAGCCCTGGGTCATTCTATCCCAGGAAGACTCGCCGACGGCAGTGGTGAAATGGCGACCAGCGGCTCCAGGCTGACACCCTCCTGGCCCAGCCACCCTAGAAGAACAGCCACTTCCCATTCCCAAGAGTCTAGAGTCTCAGAGTCACATCTCTCTGAACCAATGTGGGCACCGTGCCCATCCCTGCCACGGGGGTGTAGTCATCCCCACCCAAAACCACACGGACTGAACGCAATGAAGGGCTGGGTCCCCAGAGATAACCAGCGTGCTAGTCCTAGGAGAGGGGGCTGGATACAGGGCGGCCATGGTCAACGCAGGCCACTCCGTGTTGCTCTTTTTGCGATGATCTGGATTAAGGGTTCAAGTTCCTCCAACATAACTCCTCCTCCTCTCTCTTACAGTCCACAAAATTAGTGACAGCAAGTCTCATAATAAGGATAATTATTAGAAGTGACTAAAAGACCCCATGGCATCTCATTCCTAGAGACCCCAGACCGTGGAAAAGCCACCAGAAGGCTTGCCTCTGGCTCAGTCCCTGGACAACTCACCACGCCGAGACCCACCCAGGGCCCCAACCTGCCTGTGCGCACACAGATCTCCCCTTCCCCCTCACCCACCCCTGCCCACTTGGGTCTCCCTCTGCTCCACTGCTGTGAACCCATCTTGTCTTTCAAGGGCCAGCCTCAGGGCTGCCTCCCCTCTGAGGCCTGCCCAGGCCCATCCAGGCTTTCTGCTGTCTCCCACCCTGAATCTGGACAGCAATGACAGTCACTAGTAAGGCTTACTGTATCTTACTTTCTCTCCCAGCTTGAATTTTACATTCCTGGGGGGAATTAGATTTCATCTCTAGCTCTCTCTGTGGTGTCTGATACCTAGCAGGTGCCCAATTAAGTGACCAATAGAAATCCAGCATCCCCAAATACCTGAGAGAGGATGGCTCGGTAACTTGAAATCCTGTATTTTTATTTTAAAAGTAATATGATATTACTATAGCAGACATAGATTGAGCTTGAACTGTGTGTTGCCCTCATGGGCATCATCTCAGGAAACTCTCCCCATGATCCTACAAGTATTGTCATTATCCCCATTTAACATATGGGGAAACTGAGTCTCAGAGAACTGAGCTACTTGTCCCATATCATACAGCTAGTAAGTGGTGACATGGGAGTTGGAACCCATCTCATTTCCTGTTAAACTTGTCACTGACATGCTTATCAGGGGAGCTTCCGGCTGACTGATTTTAAAGACCAAGGAACACCGGTGACTGGCCAAAGGGCATGAGTCAGCTTGGATATTTTGGACCCATCCTCTGCCAGTGGGCTCCCAGTGCCTTTATAGGGGGGGTCCTTATTAGACTGTACCCAGGGCTGAGGAGACACTCACCTACCCCAAAGCCAAAAAGAAAGTCAGGGGCACATGGATTTCCCCAAACAAGATACCTCTGGGGCTCTGTAGAGAGTGAGGTATTTTTTCTATTAAATGAAGGTAGAGCAGTCGTTCAGGAAATGTGAGCTGGCAAGTGGGCTTTAGAATTTAAGCTTGCCCTTCTGGCTGCCCATCATTACGTAGATGGCCCTGACATTTCTACCTTCAGAGGGTAGCTTGCAGGATTTGGAAAGCAACCAAACTCTGATCTCGAAGGAAACCAAAATCTTGAGAAAATGGTAAGTATTTTTTGTACTGCCTGTGCCTCATGCGTCCAGCCACTGGCCTCTTGTCTGATGCTGTCACCTGTGGGGCCCGTGAGGCGCTTGCTTTGAGGGTATGTGGTTTTCTTGATGCACACTGACCTATTCATATGGGTTAGCATCTTCTCAAGAGCAGAGCCTCCTTGACTGATCTCATTAATCCTCCCAAGTTCCCGTGGGAGGGTCAGAGCGAGAGCGTTCTCACAACTGAGGCACGGTGAGACTGAGTCCGGTCCCGGGTTACACGGAGGTTACACAGAGCCCAGACTGGGGCTAGCAGAGCTCTGAGGTCTCAGGGTCCAAGCCTGCTCACTTCTCAAGTTTATTGCAGAAAACAGTTAAAGACAAAAGAATCATAGAGGATAAGTAAAATTCTTTGGCTAAGTCTTTAAGAGAAAAAGCACTGTTAGACCCAACAGAAATGAAACTATACGTTCGCACAAAAACTACACAGATCTGTACACAAACGTTCATAGCAGCATTATTTGTCATAGCCCAAACAGAGAAACAAGCCACACGGCCACAGGCTGGAGAATGGGTACATAAGATGTGGCATCTCTGGACAATGAGATATTACTCAGCAAGAACTAGGAATGAAGTTCCTCTATAACACCGAGGAACCTTGAAGACATTATGCTTTTTAAGGGAAAAAAGTCCATACTGTATGACACCATTTCAGACAGAAAGCAGACGAGTGGTTGCCTAGGCCTGGCAGGAGGGGGACATGGGGAGTGATTGCTACTGTGTATGGGGTTGCTTCTACAGGATGACAAAAATGTTCTAAAATTAGTGGTGATGGTTGCACAACCATGTGAATACACTGAAACCATTTGACTGTTTACTTTAAATGGGTGAACTGTATGGCATGTGAATTCTATCTCAAACTTGTTTCAAAACCCAAACCATGGTTAATGAAATAATGAACCCAGTGACAGGGCTTCCCTGAAGGATATGGTCTCACCCGTGGGCTCTGATCAGCTCGGGTCTTCTCCCGCAGAGCTCGGCCATGACAATCTCAGGGGCAGGGATACAGATGGAAAAGACTGGATCCTTTGATTTCTCCACAGAGACTACACGAGGAGGAGTTCTGACGCCCTCTTTCCCGTGTGGATTATTTACAATTTTATGGAATCGATCTCACTATTCTGTTTTCATTTCTGGGTTTCAAGTCAGGCTTCAAAAAGCATTCTCCATTCTAAGATTATAAATCTTATAGAACTTAACTAATGTTTTCCTCTAAGGTTTGTCTTCTTACGTTTAAATACTCAACTGAGGATCCAGGTTGTTTTTGTTTGTTTTGCCAAACAGATAGCCAGTTATTAAATCAGGAGTTTTAAATTTGGGGTTACGATGGACTTGGGGTATCTTGTAACTTGCAAGAATATAAAAAAATGTGTGTGTGTGTGTATGTGTGTCTGTTCATTTTTGGGGGGGGAAAGGGTTATAGATCTTGTCATATTCTCAGGGGTTTTGTGACTCACAGAAAAAACCACTGAACTCTACATTTCATAACCTGGGGTCCAGGTGGACTATGCATGTATGTTCCAGTGCACGAGGCTGAATCCAAGCCAAGAGGACAATTATTAAACAATTACAGGGGAGGCCTGAGCGATTACTTCTGGGAGAGTTCTTTGTCACATGTCTAGTGAGAGCTGTACCACCTTTTGGTTTGATGGCTTACTGAGGCAGAGAACAAGAGGTAACTCTCACGGGCTCTCCCTGGGCCTAGAAAACTTGACGTTTTTATTCATCTGCTGACAGATCAGTGGAGCTAAATCATTTTAGCTGACAAAACTTGGGGCCTTCTGTCACAAGGAATTTGAGGAGGCTTACGGTTCTCAATATAAATGATCAAGTGGAAATGAAACTGCCATGACAAAGACGGTGGCAGACCCTTGTGTTTGTGTTGTGTGTGTGTGTGTGTAGACTCATATATTCATGTACTAAATATATATGCCACACCCGATGCATGCCAGGCATGGTCTAGACTGGGCTTCTCAAAGTGTGGTCCCCGGACCAGCAGTTTCACCATCACCTGGGTACTTGTTAGATGTGCAGATTTCTAGGTCCACCCCAGACCTCCTGAATTAGAAGCTTTGGAGTCAGGGCCCAGCAATCTGTGTCTTAATAAACCTTCCAGGTGATTCTGATGCACATCCATGTTTGAGAACCACTGGTCTAGATACATCTAGGGATGTAATGGTGAAAAGACAGATGAAATCCCTGCTTTCCTCGTGGAGTTGACATTCCAATGTGTGTGGTAGGGGAGACAGGAAACAAGTAAGCAAATAACTGAATATGACAATGTTCTGATGGCAGTATGGTCTATCAGAAGGAAAAGAAAGCAGGGGGATATGAAGGACAGTGATGGGGGCTGATTTAGAGCCAGTGGTCAGGGAAGAGGCAATCTGAAATGAGATAAGAATGATAAGCTATAGCTGGCTGTGCAAAGAGGGGCAGAAAATAAATGTGTACATTTTAGGTAGAGGGAATAGCAGATGCAAAGGTCCTGAGGCAGGACTGTGTTTGGCCTAGATGAGTAGTATGACTGGAACACAGTGAGCAAGGAGTTTATAGCTGGTGGAATTAGGGAAGCAGGTGGAGGGAGCTAGCTTAGCTTTTGTTCTTAGAACAAGTCAAAGGCAACGGACAGTTTTGAACAAACACGGACATGATTTGATTTACCTTTCAGCAGGATCCCTCTGGAATGAACTATAGAGGGTTAGGGTAGAAGCAGGAAAATCAACTAGGAGGATATTCCAATAACCTAGGAAAATGGTGCTTGGATGGACTAGACAAATGTGCAAAGATCTATTATTAAGGGAAAACCAAACAATAATGCAGGACACTGGACCTAGTAAATTGTTTTTGAGCATATACACATTCAGATGGATGAAACCATTTCCCCCCAGAGTTTCCAGGAAAACTCCCCAGTTTCTCCTCAGAGGAGATTAGTGAGGGTCATTTTATAGCCTACTGTATGTCATGCATTTTGGTCATGTGTGTGAAGCATTACTTTTATGTAAAGATAAAATATTTTAAAATAAAAATTGAAAAACTGAGATCGAGGAAAACATAAAACAGAATAGGTGATGGGTGATCAATATCAGAGAGAGGAAGCCCACGTGGGTTAGAGTCCTTCCCAAGCATGGGCTCCTGGAGTCGCTGGAGAGACAGGCGACCATGGGCTGAGCTCCTGCTCTT
The DNA here is from genome assembly GCF_002201575.2 of Neomonachus schauinslandi. Lineage (NCBI taxonomy): Eukaryota > Metazoa > Chordata > Mammalia > Carnivora > Phocidae > Neomonachus > Neomonachus schauinslandi. The sequence continues at coordinate 32,918,066 of NC_058409.1, read as the reverse complement.
GGATTATGACGGGATCAGGCTACCGCCTGCTTGAGAACCACTGGGCCCTGTTTCTGTCCTGCAGCTCTGATGATGTTTGTGGCTTTCGGGTCTCCTCGGGCAACTCATACAATTTCCTGTGAATGTCTGCTGCATTTCTCTCTGCTCTGTTTGTCAAATCGCTCCCCCAACATCCTGGCAGTTGGTTCACCATGAGGCCAGCATGCCCTTCATTTAATTGCATGATTTGGCATAAACAGAAGGAAATACTTTGCTAGGGGAGAGAGTATAATGCAGCATCTGATTTCTCCTGTCAGCTGATTAGGATCTGTCGTGTCCCAACAAGGTCAAATGAAATTAGAAAGAAAATGCAGTGTGTCTGGTGTGTTTCAAATAACTACATCATTTATGTAAACAGGACGAACAAAGGGGAAGTTTTTAAAGCAAATACTATCAGCCTCAAGATTCAAGGCAAAAGAAGCCATCGCTTGTAGGTTATGCCTGGAGAGGAAGAATATTTATTGGGGGGCATTTTGAATTCTGCTGATTCTGTCATGCTCTGGTTCTGCTGTCATGTTGGTGAAATTAACCAGGGACGTCTGATTTTCAGAGGCACGGAGTACAGAATAAGTAAAAGCACAGCAATGCTACATCTACCTTTATCACCCTGCTACGCCTCTTAGAAGAGGTTTAGAACCACTTTCTCTACGAGCAACTGCTCAAGGGCTCCACTGTGAGTCAATCTCTTAGGATGCAGAAGGAAAAATCTCACCTCCGGAATCAGCCACAACATTTTAGGTGTGGACGACTCCGGCCACAGCCACACCTCTGTGGATAAACCTACCAGGCTTCTCCTAGGGTTTCTGTGGGTCCTGCAAATTGTTATGTTCTTCTTCTCCCAGACCCACCCTCTGCAGTGCTAGGAGGCCTGCATACAGGTTGTAACCACTGCAGAAATTGTTTAAAAGTAGTCTAGGAGCTTTGAGGGAAGAGACGGGTTTTGTTACATGGTCTGTAGAGGATCTGGTGTCCTGTGGATGCTTAATGAGCAGCTGCTCATTGTTATCTCTCTGTGATCCTACCAGCACCATTTTCCTGGGTTATTGGAATATCCTCCTAGTTGATTTTCCTACTTCTACCCTAACCCTCTATAGTTCATTCCAGAGGGATCCTGCTGAAAGGTAAATCAAATCATGTCCGTGTTTGTTCAAAACTGTCCGTTGCCTTTGACTTGTTCTTTGGCAATGTTCAGATCCTCAGGAAGATTATTATGTTTTAAAGCCAATTATGAGTGCCTTTGAATAGTGTACATGGCAGTTCATGGAGGTTCCAGGTAATAAAATTTGGTGAAAACGACTTTTTCTGTACTTTTCAAGTCCCTTTCAGGAGAGCTGCGGCTCACCCATTACTAGACTTAAGTGATGTGTGTGCTTCTAGGTCTCTGTCCCAGGGGATGAGCTTCTCTGAGACTCATCCCCTCAGAAGGCACAAATATGGCTCTGTGGATGCTACCTTCAGAATGCATCAGAAGCTACCTGCTGCGTTTGGAGACCAGGCTTCCACCTCCACCTTCCAAGGGGAAGTGGAGAACAGAGAGCCTATTTCTAGTTCTCACAGGTCCACCTGTACCTGTCTATCTGAATCATCGGTGGGTAGGCTTAGACACACACACACACACTCACCCCTCCCAGGCTCAAATGCCTACCTAAGGAGGAGGGACTCTCATCCATTATAGGAAACTATTAATCATGTTTCCATTTAGTCTCTTCAAAGATACCTCCTGATCTATATCCTCTCAGTCCAATTTCCAGCTTCACTCCCTACCTTCTAGCCAGGCGGCTTCCTCCCTTCCTCACTCTGTCCTGGCCAGTGGCATAAAGATGATGCCCGAGGTCCTTTAACGAAATCCCTGCCCCTAGAGCTGGGCTCACCTGAGGATTTGTTTGCCTAGCTCAGCAGTGACAGGCTCGACCACGGGTAAGGGATGACAGAAACGCTCGCTCTGCAGCCCCTTCCAGCCCTAGCCTGGATGGCCATTGCCTCGAGTGGCTTTGCAACATGCCCTTTGCAAGGCGTGGCTCTAGGAATGGCACAGACAGACACACACACACTCTGCCACACACAGACACCAACACCCTGTGTAGAGATGCCAGGTGACAGAACAGAAAAGGACTCTTTCATCCAGCAGCCTTCTGATTCCAGAGGAGCGTCTCTGAGCCACGACCTGCTGTTTCCCTGGCGACGGAGACTTCCAAATAAACAGGATTCTGCTCAGACAGGCCAGTAGTCCATTCGGCTCAGCCATTTGCCCCAACACAAACCACGCTAAAATAACAGCCAGGACAGTTGCTGCCGCTGTCTTTGCCTCCCTTCCCGGCCGGCCAATAGCTCTGCATTCCTGGGCCTGCAGCTGGAGTCAGAGCTGGGGGCACGCAGAGCTTTGTGTATGTCCTTGTGGGTGGGGTCCGCATGGGCTGTTGTTTAAAGGCAGGTCCCCTTTGCTGACCAACAAGGCCAGCGAGAGACCCAGAGGCTGACATTCTTGGCCCCCCAGCCTGCCTCCCTGCTTCCCACACAGCCCCGCGGGACTGGTGGCCGGCTCTGTGGCATGGTGTCTGGAGGCGGACCAGCAACCTGATGTGCATGCCACGGCCCGTCCCCTCTCCCCACACAGAGCTGCAGCAACCGAGAAGTCCAGAGAGCCGGTGTGGAGCTGCTGGGGAAGCAGCGGCGGCACAGTGACCGCGACACAGAGCGGACGACACCCGGCCGATTCCCTTTCCCCTTGGACGAAGAGGCACTGTCCTCAGCCTGCAAGTTTTTCAGGTAAGAATCTGAGTATTTGTTCTAGGGAACAAAGAGCAGCTTATATGCAAAGCTGAGGGTGTGTGTGTGTGTGTGTGTGCGTGTCCCAGCGCAAGGACAACAAATGATGCGGAGATGGAAAAAAACTCGGGAAAAGTTAAGGCAGTAGGATGTTTGAAGCAGATCCCACTGGAACCAGCTGTCCTGCAAGGGCACCCAGAAGCTCCCCTCTGGCTGGGTTTAAACCGTGCTGCAGGCTGCTCTGGGGGAAGGGCTTGCTGATGGCGCAGGCAGGTAAAAATAGCACCTAGTTTAGAGACTGTAAAAGTAATCATGCACCATGCTGCCCAGCACCTTCCTCCCTGCACTGCCAGGCTGGTGAGGACTGGAGGGGGCAGAATGTTCTCATTTACTAAAGTGCTGGATGTGGCCCTTTTGGTTCGGCAGAAGCCAAAATCTGTGTGGCTTTAGTGAGTCTGGCTGGCACACTCACCCTCTGGGGGAGCCTGGACGTTCAGCTGCCTCAGGAAGTCTGTTCACTGGGTGGGCACCTGAGATTTTATCAACACTTTCGTATGAAAGTCAGGCTGAAATATAGGATTAGCAGAATGCGATAGGATAGGCTGGCCCTCCCAGCCACCTGGATTATTCCTTACCTTCCTTCTGATCTTCTCAGAAAATCACCTTCTCCTCTCCGTACCCCTGCAGACAGACACCGCAGAGAAGGTGTGTGAAAGGCTAGCCACACCCACGTCACGATTACGTGCCCAAAGTGTTCAAGGCTTCTAGACAGGAGCACCTGACAAATTCAGACCTCTAGGTCTGGGGTAGAATTCAGGCATTCAATCAAGTACCCATTTTTCAGAGACCCCGGAGGAACCCACCTCATCTGGGCACTCGGGTCCAAGAGCTCCCTCCGTGACTCGGCAGAATGTAAACACTCTGTGCTTTCTCCAGCTGTTTCAATCCACCCCCACTTTTCTGCATTCTTTTCTGCTTGGGCACTTTCCCTTTCATTCCCTACAGGGATGTGATTGTTTATGACTTAGCTCTGCGCACACCAGTGGGAGATGCAAGCATCCGGCAGAGGACGAGCCGGGAGCTGTGTGGGGCTGAGCCGGCCTCACGGGGGCAGAGGGTTGAAAAGACGTGAGCCTAGCATTGCAAAGTGGTGTCCAGTGAGGAGCTGTCCGGGTGAATGAGTGTGGATTTTGGTGGAGACTGTGATTCACAGTCACAAATTCCCTTTTCCTTTGTTTTCCTTGTGTTGGTCATTGAGGGCTTCTGAGGAAAGTCCCCTTTTGAGATTATATATCCGAAGGCAAGATCATCGACTTGCTGCCGAGGGCGGCTGGCGCACACTGGAGACTTTCTTCTGTTGACCCTGCCTTTTTTAGTGTGAGTAAATGGATTGGCAAGTGAGGTACTTAATCCAGAGCGAAGTTAATGCACAAAAAATTAAGGAAGGAAACACGGAGTTTTCTTGTAAACTGCCTCCCAAATCTGGTGTGCAGACATACATATATGGCTTTTACCTGGTTGCGAAAAGGATTTAAGGAGGCACTCTGCTTCGTTCGGTGGTGTGACGTACAGGCCAGGAGCATCAACCATGATGACTGTATTTGCAGTGGTGACGGTAGAGGGACATCATATGCTCCTCTACCCTTAGTGAAGGGATGCCTGATCCCAGGACAGGGGCTGTGCTCACTGACTCTGCTGACATGCATTCTGTGGCCCCTGCATCAACTACGGAGGATCATGGTGCTACCAGGCCTGCTGTACCAGCTTCTAGGAATCAGGGATGGTGCGGACCGGAAGGTACGCCCCTTCCACTTGATCAGATCGGTGTTGCTTGGCTAATGCAACACTCCTTGATTTAAGCTCCTAGAAAAATAATCTGCAGTCATTGGTGCCACAGACATACCCTGTTTTAGGTAAATCTAACACCTACACATGACACAAATTCTAGGCGAATGAGTTTTTTTCCTTAAAAAAGGATCCGCTAATCAACAAATGTTCCTTGGGTACTGCCAAGGTGTCCCACCTCAAGGTACTGCTGGATCAAGCCCACTCAACCACAGAGGAGGGAGGGCACCTACCTGGGTGGGCAGGGAACAGAGAATGGGCCTGGGCTGACAGGATATCCAACGCAGCTGGGAGGCAGAGTCCAAGGTATGGGGACAAGGACAAGTATCGGACCAGTGGCCTAGAGGGAGAGAAGAGGAAGGAAGGGAACAGTAATTGTCTGATTCCTAAATATCACTACTTAAGAGAGGCAGCCTAACATAGTGACCAAGTGCATAGATTCTGCAGCTGAGCTCCCTGGAGTTCGAGTTCAGACTGTGCTATTTATTAGTCCCATGGCCTTATGCCTCAGTTTCATCATCTGTAAAATGGGGTAATAACGTACCATCCTTGTTGGTGAAAGGATCAAATGAGTCATGCTCTTAGCACAGTGCCTGGCTTATAGTGAGTACTATGTGAGTATCTGCCATTGTTATTACTGAAAGGTAGGTCTGAAAAGGCTGTCCACAAGTCCATTTGTTCCAAAGTCCAAAGTGAGACTCTATGAGTGACCACTATGGCCACGTTTGGGGCAGCATGGAAGTGCTTTGGCTCTGGCATGGGTTTTGCTTTCATCTCGGGAGCATTCAGAAATCGAAGGGCTTCTGTGTTGGTTGCTAGTGTTTCCTGAGCCCTTACTGTGTGCCAGGTACTCTGCCTGGCTTTATGCACAGTTGCTCAAGGCAACCTCTCTGAATCTGTCCAAGGAATGCTAGCGATGGGGGCAGGTCTGAGGAGCATGCCCGTCTTGCTCCAGGACTGTGCAGATGTGGGTGGTCCTTTGGCCAAGACTCATCTCTGTCTCTTCAGGATCTGTGGTTTGCAAACTTTCACATGCATAAGAATCATAGGGGAGCTTGTTTTAAAAATCAGGTAAAGATCCTGCACACAGAAGTCCTGATTTAGCCAGGTTCCTGAGGGCCCCAGGATTCTACATTTCCTGGGTGGGGCCCAGGTGATTCTGACTTTGGTCCATAGGCCACAGCTGAAATCTGACCATGACTCTGGTTCTTTTCTCTTCATTATTGTGAACAAGAACATGGAGTCATTTGGCCTCAGTGACCATCAGCTTCTTCCTTGTCATCACCTTCTTCCGCAATGGCCATTTTCCTGGGACTCACCCCCCACTGGCAGTGAGGTGGACCACACACCACACCTGCTGCACCCTGAGTTATTACGTGCCCAGCACAGTGGCAAGCCCTTCATGCTCATTCCTCACTCAGTCTTCAGAGCTATCCCATTGGTCAGGTGTGGTCATTATCCGCCTGTTACAAGGAGGGGAAAGGCCCCGCTGCTAGTGAGCAGCTAATTTGGGGTATGAACGCCGATTGCCAGAGAAGCAGCATGTAACCTCTTGGCCAGGCGACAGCTGGGGTTTTAGCTGCTTGTCAGGTCAGCCTTTCCCTTCTCACTTGTGGGTGTCTTTCTCTGGTTCACACTCCTCTCTCGTCTGCTTCCATTCCCTGGCTCCCACATAACTTCTTCAGAAGATGATGTGTCCCTGTGCTTCCCTACTTTTTTCTCCTTCAATAAATCAAAAAGGGTTGGGGCAATGGACAGGTGGAAGGCAGGTATTATGAGTTGAACTATATCCTCTCCTTAAATTCGCATGTTGAAGTCCTAACCCCCAGAATATCAGAATGTGACCTTATTTGGAGACGCCTTTACAGAGGAAATCAAGTCTAAATGATGTCATTAGGGTGGGCCCTAATCCAGAATGACTGGCGACCTTATAAAATGGGGAAATTGGGACACAGAGACACATCTAGAGGGATGACGAAGAGATGAAGACACAGGGAAAAGAGGGCCATCTCCAGGTCATGGACAGAGCCTGGAATAGATCCCTCCCTTACAGCCTCAGAAGGAGCTAGCAGCCATCTATAAGATGGAGAGAGGCCTGGGACAGCTCTTTCCCACACCACTCTCAGAAGGAACCAGCCCTGCCGATACCGTGGTTTTGGACTTCGGGACCCCAGGACTGCAAGGCAATACACTTCTGTTGTTTGAGACATGGTCTGTGGTACTTCCCACGGGAGCCTAGCAGACTACTACAGTGGGAACCAGAGTCCTACATTCTCCCCGCAGGCCCTGAGTTTGGGGTGATCTAGTTTGAGGCCAACACGTTATACCAAGCTATGACAACGTTCTCTTTTCTTTAACTCACGACTGTTCTTCTGTTGACTTCAACACTGTTCATGGGAGTCACAGGCAGGTCCAAGTCCCAGGAAGGAAGAAGGAATGACTAGCAAGGATGAGGAGGGAGGAAGGAAGGGAAAGTAAAGAAACAAAGAGGCACGAAGAGGAAAAGGAGAGAGAGTGGGGACTGGGATGGGGGATACTTGAGGGTCGTTCATGCCCATGTCAGGTCCATCCCACTCCCCTGTGGGAGGCCACCTGTGTGCCAGGGAGCATGTTGGGGAACACTGGGGTACAACAGAGCCTGGAATGGGTGGCCCCTACCTTCAGGAAAGCCGGAGGCCAGATAGGGACACAGATCTCAATCACGCAGTACTTCTCCTGAGTGTCTCAGGAAAGCAAATGCACTACCCGACCCAGTCAGGGGGACTGGAAAAGCTTTGGTGAGTTCGTGATGCCTGGGTTGAGATGTGGGGGACTGGCAAGGGTCCACTGGGTGAGGGATGAGTGTTTCCGAGGGAGGGAGGAGTAACTGCCAAGGTCACATGGGATGAGGAAGTGTGGCACTGCTAAGGAGTGGTGGAAAGGCCAGTGTGGCTGGAATGCAGGGAAGAAGAAAGAGGAGCTAGCCAGAGCTCAAGGCCAGGACGGGGCTGGACCATGGCAGCTGTGTTGACGATTTATGTTCTTCAAATGAGAACCACAGAAGGCCGGAGAAGGAAGCCATCCTATATAGGGAAAACTCCTTTCAACAAAGGGAATGCTGGGATAGAGATGCTGATGGTGTGGTTTAGCAGCGGGTCCATCCTGAAGCCAGACATCAGGCTTTTTGAGCTCCCAAACTTGGGGTTGGCTGCATTGCTTCTCAGGACTGAAGTTCCAGGACACTTCCTAAAAATTGCTGTAGCCATGGTGGACCCTCAACAGAGCACATTCTAGGTGTTCGTCATGGTCCCACTGGAAAGGGTCAACTAGGGACACTTCTGTCAGCGAGGTTGATTAGCAAGCTGGGCACCTCAGACGGGTTGACCAGGCAGCCACCTGTTCGGCATCCTTTGGAGGACAAAGAGAGGCAGGCCCCGGAATATGACCTCTCTGCTTGCGTACTTTGCCTGAAACAAGAGGAGCTTGCATGCATCCCGGAGGCTAATGATTCCATGGGGCTGCCGAGAAGGGCAGAGATTCCGGTTGTGAAAGGGAAAGAAGTAAGGGCAAGAAGCCCAGAAAGACCCCTGAAGCTATCAGGGGTGAGAGTGGGCAGAGAAGCGTCTGAAAGGAGCAGGGCAAAGCCCAATGTTGCCTTATTCATGAGTTCCTGGGAGCAGTATTCAGCTGAGCCTGGAGCCGGCGACTTCCAGTGTGGAGCCTGGAGCCCTCCCAGGCACGGAAGTGGCCCCCTACCACACACACACCATCCCCATCGCCGGGACCCTTCTCATCCATGCCTGTCGTTGTGGGCACAATCCACACGGGAGGCCTTCGCCAGATGCCCTGCCTGCCACAGAAAGAACTCCCTTCCTTTTTCTTTCTGAAGAGGGACTGGATTTGGCTAAGCAAGGATGAGTTCTCAGAACAAGCGGAGCACACTTTGGAGAAGAGAGGTGATTTTCAGGAAGGTGAATAAGCAGCCCTAGGCCTCTTGGCGAGCAAGATCCCCTGACTCTGCTCCTCTCACATCTCCCACCCACTCTGGCTCCACTGGCCTCTTTCCTGTTCCTCTGGGGTGCCATGTCCTTGCCTGCCTCTCAGACTTTATGACTCTGTTCCATCTGTCTGGAATGCTCTACCCTAGTCTTCGCATAGCAGGTCTTTTCCCCCTCGGGCCTCACCTCTCTTGGGAACTCCCCAAAGAGGCTTTCTTTCCTGTCTCTCCCTCTCATGGCCCTTGTCCCAGTCTGGATTTTTCAATTTTTTAAAGACTTACTATTGCCCAGCTTCCCCACTCATGAGGGCAGGATCGCATCCATCTTGTTCCGTGCTGCATCCCTAGGACAGAACCTCGCTACAGAGCAGGTGCTCAATAAATATTGGCCCAAGGAATGAATGAGTGACTCATACAGTCTTGGAGTGGGAAAGCCAAGGTCAAGGACACTCTCTGTTGCTCCTCATAGCTCTAGAAAGGGGCGCATCACATCTGAAAGCAAAGCTGACAAGTTTGCATCAAGTGCCTCCGACCCTGCCTTAGGGGAGCACACCCCTCAGGGGCCCCCACGCTATATGTCACCAACTCTGGCTTAGCCAGCCTAGTCTCATCTCTTCAGAGAACTCACTTTGGTTGTCTGGAAAAATCCAGCTTAGTTGTATTATTCATGCTTAGAGATGAACAACGTCTTTTGGCTGATGGGCATCAAAGGCAAGTAAGTGATGTCAGGCACCTAGAAGGGAGGCGTCGATCTGGCGTGTTCCGGCCCTCACAGCCATGGAGGCAGCTGGAACAGAGCATCTCTGCCTTCGCCATCAGTCGGATGGGAACAGAAGCAGTTTGCATTGATTAATCAATGTGTGCAAAGTGCTGGACCAATACCTCTGGGGACATAAAGAACCTCTAAAAATGAGACTCTCCTTGTCCTTCCTCAGGATCTCTGTCAGAGTTCAGAAATGGCAACAGGGGGAGAGCTGAGGTGAAGGCTCCAGTCACTCCCTGGAGCCCACACAGAGCAAGTCTGCAGCCCAGAGAACATTCCCCCAGTTCAGAGTCATGGGCTAGGTCGGCCCAGGTTTCGCGGCCTTTAGTGATAAGGAATTTCAGTTATAAGAGCAAGCACAAAATCTTTGCTCAGGTGGCCACAAAAAACTTGCTCCATTCTCCCCAGCTGGTCCTGAATGCCTTTGTGGAGGGCTCTGGAAGCAGAGTTCCAAGTGCCTTGGAAAGAGAGTAAGCAGAGAAGCCCAAGATTCATCTCACTGTTCCGATTCTGCCCCACTGCTCTCATTACCCTTTCATTAGTTCAGAGTGACAGTCTGTGGTGCCTAATGGTAGGGGAGCAAAACGGTCAAGGGCATGGACTCTAGGGTAAGGCTGGCTTTGAATTCTGGCTCTGACTCTCAACAGATGCATGGCCCTGGCCAACTTCTCCATTTCTGTAAAACAGAACAGGGGCACCTGTTTCCTGGGGTTGCTTCCGGGAGTATGGGCGGTAATAGAGGCGAAGTCCATTCTGCGTTACATTATCAATGTTAGGTGCTGCTCTCTCATAGGGTTGGGTTAAGGCTTTAGTGAGACAGTCCGTGTAAAGCACCAAAAATGTTTTAGGGTGTAACACACAGCACAATATTTGCCCAATAAAATAGTAATTATTGCTACTGACAAGTCTGCAGTCCGGCTAAGGCTTTTTTAGAAGTCTTTGTAAGAATTTATTTGATCTAAAAAAATGTTCCTGGGACATGAACATCACCTGCTGTCCCGCTCTTCTTCCATCAGTTTTTTTGTTTGTTTGTTTCAAGGGACAATAATCACCCTGTGCTTTCTCAGCACTCTAAAATCCTCGTGTCAGGAACCCACAACTAGCCAAGGAAGCCATAGAGCCCTTGAAGAGTTGAAGCATGGAACAGACACAGGCCACTTGTTCAGGACTTGTAGGCTGTGGGCATTTCCAACAAACAAAGGAGTCAGCTTCAGCAGGCTCCTTCTGCTCAGTTCACAAAACAGCTTTTGGGATTCCCACCCATCCAAGGACATGAGGTTCCTCAGGGCACAGACTCCTCACAAATTCTGCTCTAGCGCCCCGGTCCGGGACTTTGAGCTTAAGTCATCTGAAGTCCGACTGCTGGGATGAAAGCGACAGGCTGGTGTAGGCTGGACTGGCCCAGCTTTTGCATTCAGGCTGTCCACTGCTCCGTCCCTCCCTCCTGCATGACCTTGCGTAAGGAACTGGTCCTTTTTATGCTCTGGCCTCCTTCTACAAGAGCTGCCTCTAGAGAGTGGGGTGGAGGTTAAGTGTGGTGTGTAGAGCTCCAGCTGTCTCTCTCTACACGCCTTCCTTTGTGGCCTTTCTGACCATCACATAGCTGTGGATATGGAAAAACCCCAGCGGCGATCAGTGCGTTAAAGGCTTGCCAGTATTCGCTTGCACCAGGTGACCGTGAGCACATCACTTGGCTTCTGGAGCAGCATAGAGAGATGGATTATGGGAAGGGGTCCAGGCCATGGTCTGAAGGAGGGGATGCTGGCAGCCCCCACATTCAGCTCAGCCCATCCTTGCAGTGCGGGAGCCAAGCCCACATTATGGATCTTCAGCTCGCTGCTCCCCTGGGATGTCAGACTTCTCACGAAGACCTAAAGATTGATGGTCTTCCTTAAAGGAGGGGGACCCCTTCCTGACCTACTCTGAACTTCCCCAGATGCCTCTCCACCTCCCACTGAGGCCCGAGGACCTAACACGCAGCTGGTTCAGGGTGGATCCAAATGGAGGCAGCGCACATGGGGGGAGAGCGTTTCCAAGGCGATGTCCCAGTTGTCTCTAGTGACCCGCTGACCTGACCCTCCCTGCCTTATGATGCCCCAGAACTGAGCCAAGCCTTTGGAGGGCGGATACACCTTAGGATGTCTGGCTGGGGCCCTACTGTGGTGGGAGGTTCGGATCCCACACTGGGACGGGCCCTGGGGAAGGTCAGGGGGAGGGTGAGCCAAAGCAGGCTTCATCGCCTCTGTTACCTCCTGGCCTTTTCTTCTTCTGATGGAACGGCAGTCAGATGTGGGGTGTGGAGGCCCCTGTTTCAGCGATTGTAAAGAACATCTCTTCAAAAGAGCTCTCAACATGTCTTATTGTAGGATGGAAGCAGAGCCTGAATTGGCTACTTTAAAGTCTTTTTATACTGTAGATCAAGAGAAAGACCTCTGGTGACTAATTAGGAGTCCTACATTCGTCAGACTATTACAGCCCCAAAGTCAGTGTTTCCCCGGAGTCAAGGTCCCTTTCTCTTCCTGGCCAGTCCCACATCCTGCTGGGCCTGCGTTGGCCGCTCATGTTTCTCATTATCTCTCCCCCATCCTCTTTAAAGGCTTCTCACTCCACCCAGGGGTTTTATTTTTAAAACTTGCACAGTAATGCTAGGGCTGAGCAGGACACACTGCCCACATTCCCGGGAAACTGGGCTGCCTGGAAAAGCATCCCCCTTTTCGGAGACTTCCTTCCTTCCTCCCTCCCTCCCTCCCTTCCTTTCATATTTATTGGGCACCTTCTCTATGAGGGGCTCTGCCAGAGGACATGAAAACAAAGGGAAAGATACAGTCCCTGCCCTCAGGGAGCTTACTTTCTAACAGGGTAGGGAACACTGGGGATAGGCACGTACACACACACCAAGTAAATACTGGAAATAAGTAGAAATTTGTTCAGATCTACTTTATAAAAGGGACAAACAAGGCACTGGAACAAGAGAAGCTGTTACAAATCAGGTAGACAGGGAAAGCCTCTCTAAGGTGGTGGCACAGAAGAGAAAGCCAGAGGAATGAGGGGCGTCATGCATGCAAAGAGTAAGGCTAAGACTATTCTTTGTGGAAGGAAGACTAGGGGGTAAGGTCCTGAGGTGAGCAAGTGCTTGGTGTGTTCTAGAATTCCAACAGAAGGCCAGGATACTTCAAGCACCGTGGGTAATGGGGAGACGTGCTCAAAATGGAGAAGTGTGCAAAGAACAGATCATGCAGAGATGTGGAGTCACGTTGAAAGTTAGGGCTTTTGTCTGAGGGCAGTGGAAAGCCAGTGGGGATTAGAATTAGGAGGTGACATGCAATACTTGACTTTTTTTTTTTAAAGATTTTATTTATTTATTTGACAGAGAGAGAGAGAACAAGTAGGCAGAGAGGCAGGCAGAGGCAGAGGGAGAAGCAGGCTCCCTGCTGAGCAGGGAGCCCACTGTGGGGCTCGATCCCAGGACCCTGGGATCATGACCTGAGCCGAAGGCAGCGGCCCAACCGACTGAGCCACCCAGGTGCCCCAATACTTGACATTTTAAGACGCTTATCGGGTTGTGAATGGAGAACAGACCCTAAGAGGGGCAGGAGGGAAGGCAGGGCATGAGTTAGGAGGCCTCAGAATCGTGCAGAAAGGAAATGACGGTGGCTAGGCTGGAGCCAGGCAGTGCCACAGCTAGAAATAGGCAGGCCCTTCCAAGAATTAGCCTGCCACTGGACGTTCTCCTTCCAGAGTCCTAAGTGTCCCACATTCAGAAGACAGAATAGAACACCAAGGCCCAAAGTCGAGGTGGTCAGAATAAGCCGTGGAAGTTTAGATGTCCTATTGCCTATAACTAGCCAGATTTATTAGGTTTCCAAACCCAATTAAGTAAGATCCTTGTCCAACATTGGCTCCCATGGTTTTCTGAAAGGCGTATACATTCTCCTTTACACCATGGCAGCTCTCTCTGTCCTTTACAGCTTTGGCTTGGATATGAGACCAAATGGCTTTGACTGGGTGATCCCACCTACACACAAAATCCAAAGGTGACTTTATATGCCCAAAGGACCCGAACAGTGGTCTCTGCTGTCCAAGAGAAACACAACTGTTTATACTCTTTGGAAGCAAGGAGAAGGAAAACAAAGTGGAATAGCAATGTATCCGTTCTACATGCAGTAATAATAACAACAACATGACTTGTTGTGTACCTCAAGGCACTTTACTTGTAACTCACTGAATCCTCCAAGAGACCCATGAGGCAGGTACCACTCTTAGTCCTGCTCACTGGTAATGGCATGAAGGCTTAGGGGGCAGTGACGTCTGCTGGTACAAGGGGCAGAGTCAGGGCTCGGGGCTGGTTGGCCCGGACTGGCTGAACGAACTCCTAATGACCAGGGCTCAGGGCTGCCTGCTCTGTGATGACTCTGTTTTAAAAACTACACTGAAGGAGATCATCCAAAATGTGAGTGGAACAGGGATATCAGTAAATTTTCTTTTTTGGTTTTATTTTATTTTCTAGTGTTTGGAATACATAGAGCCTGGTACATAGTGGATACTCAAAAACTATCTATTTACTGAAATTGTTGGGTTAATGAGTATGTGTTACTTAAAAATTATCTTTACATCATTAATATATTTCATTATAGGAAATGTAGGCAATACCAGAAAAAAAATTTACCCATTATCTGGAGATAATCATATTAAAATATTGGTGATATTGATATCTTTCTAGTCCTTTTCCTGTGTTTCTGTCTGTCCATTTCTATCTCCTACCTGTCTATCTATGCATATAGATAGTATGTGTGTATAAAACAAAAATGGGATCATACAGTATTTATGGACTTTTACTTTTTCACTTAGTGATATATCATGGGCATTCTCCATTCCATTTTATATTCTTTTATTTTTTGAAGGTTTTTTTTTTTTATTTGAGAGAGAGAGAGAGCACAAGCAGGGGGAACAGAAGAGGGAGAGGGAGAAGCAGACACCCGCTGAGCAGGGAGCCTGATGGGGGCTCCATCCCAGGACTCTGAGATCATGACCTAAGCCGAAGGCAGACCCTTAACTGACTGAGCCACCCAGGCGCCCCATTTTATATTCTTTTAAAAGAGAATTCTTCACAGTGGCAGTGCGTACCCCTAGAATTTATTTAATGAGCCCTCTCTTACTGGATATTCAGTTTGTAGTACTAATATCAATAATGCTTTATTGAACTTCCTTCTAAAAAACATTTATGCAATCGATATTACTATTAAAGAGAAAATGACTATGTATTGAAATACAAAAGTGAGAAAGACACTTACCTAGGGGGTTCTTTTGGGTAGGCCAGCTAGCATATTTCTGGCATCTGTCCTTCAGAATCAAAGCGGAGGATATGTCATTTACAATACTCTCCACTTTCCCAGTCTTGTCATTACTCACCTCTCAAGTATGTTTTTGGTGCCACTGTGTTGCAATGCAGGTAGGTTAAGAAAAATTCCAGTTGTGGCTACAATGTGGGCTCTGAAGTCAGGCAGCTGGCTGTCTGTTCCCAATCCTACCCTCACCAGCAGCCTGACTCCAGGCAAGTTCATTTTTCTGAGCCTTAGTTTCTTCATGTGTAAATGGCATATACCCCAGAGGATGCAATGAGGTAAATCAGGCAAAGCTCTCAAGCAACTGCCCAGCCTAGAATGAATGCTCAAAAAATGATGGTTTCTATCATTATGAAAATAGACGAAGACTTTTCTCACAGGTTCAGTGCTTTGGAAAACTCCCACCCAACCTACAGTGCAGGATCCAAGTAAAATGAACTAAAAAAAAAAAAAAAAAAATCACTCAACATACCCTCTGGCTATATTACCCTTTTACTCTTTGTGTGTGTGTGTGTAAGACTAAATTAAAAAACAATTAACTTGGGGCGCCTGGGTGGCTCAGTCGTTAAACGTCTGCCTTCTGCCTTTGGCTCAAGCCACGGTCCCAGGGTCCTGGGATGGAGCCCTGCATCGGGCTCCCTGCTCCGCGGGAAGCCTGCTTCTCCCTCTCCCTCTCCCCCTGCTTGTGTTCCTCTCGCTGTCTCTCTCTCTGTCAAATAAATAAATAAAATCTTAAAAAAAAAAAATTAACTTTCCCCCCTTCCTTGCCAAGAACCAGGTTTGTTGGATTAGAGATATATTTAAATTCTGTTGTTCACAGCTGCAGTTAGCATTTAGCCAGCTGTGTTTTATAAATGTCTATCCTAAAATAAAAACAAAGCAAGCAAAAAAAAAAAAAAGCAGGACTGTCTACAGCAATCCTCAACTGCTCTCAGTTTTATATAACAAAACAGAAAATGTCTAACCCCTAAAACACAGACCACAGAAAGAACTAACTACCCTGACTCGTTTACTGTACATTGTTAACCCAGACACACTGTTGGCATGTAGTAGGTGCTCACTGAGTCTTGCTGAATATATTTCTTGAATGTATGTTTTCCTTACAGACAGCAAGCTGTTGAGAAATAAATCAGGATATTCATTACATCCAAATACTGTCAGAGGGGCAGAAGAAGATGATAGATGATTGAATGAACAGATGCTTTTTGAGTTTGTAAATTGAGTGTTTGGGAAACTTTATCCTCCTAATTCATGGCTCTTGAAATATGTTTATGATCCTGGTGGAACTGTCTAGGGCTTTCTCTAAACTGCCATCAGGGAGGACACATAATGATAAAGCACTTCTGATGGGCCAGGCCAAGCTTTTCCATTTTCGTCTAACTCCAGGCAATGCTCGGCAAAATCTTAGTGTAGGTGTAAGAGTGTGTCCTCCATATCAAAATGGCTCTATAGAGCATGGGTAATACATGTGGTTGTAAGACAACCCCCCGCTGGGCCAATATATTAATTACAGAGTGAACCCCTAAAGCCAAATAACTATGAGGCACCCCATAATTTCCAAATAACTAACAGGAAGTGGTGGAGCTGTCATCAACCCCTGCTCTGGGGTACTTCTCTCTTCATAGGCTTTGCAGGTGTTGGTGGACTGCCTTCCATGCATGAGAGCTCGTGCTGTGGGCGATTCAAAGACAGCATGTGTCCTTTCCTCTCATAACATAAGCTAGCGGAGGGGAGAGACAAGCCATCAGGTCGATGGAATCCTAGAAAGAATGAAATAATGGCTAGGCGAAGCACTCCATGGGTCCTGGAAGGAAGGAAGGGCCCTACTTACCGGAGATATCATGGAAGGCTTTGCAATAGAGGTAGCATTCGATAGAGGCCTTGAAGGATGAGAAGAGTTGTAATTAGCAGCCATCAGAGGGGAAGGGCCTTCCAGGCTAAGGGAAGAGTCTATACCAACCATGAAGGCTTGAGAGTCCCTGGTATGCAACAAGGAGAGGGAGCACCGCAGCCTGATGAGATGGGGAAGGATGTAGGAGAAGGGGGTGCTTTTCAGACCACATGTGGGGTCACTGAAATGCTTTGCCACGGGCTTTGGGCCTGTCTAGGAAGTGGGAAGCAATGGAAGGTTTCTGATAATGGAAGCAATGACGCATGCAGATCCTCCTCCAGAAGAAGGACCTCAGTGACAGCGTAAGAAGTGATCAGAACAACAGAACTTGGAGGCGGGAGACTGATCCTACAGCTCTGTCTGCCATTTTCCACCTGTTGAACCTCTGGAGTTTTGCACAGTACGGACCAGTGCCAGCTTTCGCCTTGAATGCTGTGACCCTGTGCCTTGGGCCTGTGTCCCGTGGCTTCTCTGAGAGAACTGTCACATATTGTGGATCTGAGAACGTGGGGCGCCCCCCAGGGTAGCCGCCTCTGTTCACTTCTCTACTCAGGTTCCAGGTTGATCTCCCTTGAAGATCCCACCTCTCCCCTCTGCTCCGACTCTCCTGCACCTGCTTCCAACTCTGACCTCTCCGCAGAGCCCTACCTCCACAGCCGGCCCCACCCTCAGCTCCGTAGGGATGGGTGACTTGTTTTAGATGCAGCACATGCCCTAGGGAGCCCCCCTCTACTCTGTAGAGTGGGATTCTTGGTTATGTCCACCCTGTCGGTGAACAGCCTCTCTATTCCTGTCTCTGTCCTGCGCACCCACACCCTGAGTTATCTGATGATTCCTATGTTGAGTTCCGGTCATTAGCCAAATCCTCCTCATTTCCCCCCCCGGTGGTTTGGACCCATCATCCCCCTTCTACTCTCATGGCTCTAGTTTAGGACCTCCTATTTCCATTCAACAACTATTGTTGGAGCACCGGGGACCGTGTTGAGGATACGAAAGTGCAGAGGAAGCATGGGGCCCCTGCCCTTGACCAGTGTGCACTCCAGTGAAGAAGATGAGCATTAAAGAAAGGACTTGAAGACTGATGAATTTTTCGGGAATGGAAACACAGAGCACTGTGCCCCTTGGCCTTGGCTCTGCCTCTGCCCTGCCCTCTCCCACCACCAAAATTTTCCCACAAAATGTTACCAGAAGCATCTTCCAAATTCCCTTCTCAAAAATTTCCACTGGCTCCCCAGTGCTTACAGATAAAAGTCAAAACTCTTCAGAATGGCACTGAGGTCCTCTATGACCTGACTCTGAACAAGTGTGAGGTGACCCTAGGCACCTGCACATCCCCCTGCCCAGCAGAACCCACCCCTCTGTGGGGAGACCACCTCTACGTCCCATGCCTGGGCCCCTGGTGAAGCCATCCCCTGATCCCACATCCACATGCGTGAAGCCTGTCTGTCCTTATGGCTGAGCGGCCACAGCTTCTGCCACGTCCCCCCGGACCCTGTCTTCCGAGGGCTCTCACACTCCCATCCTGCTGCTTACCACGGTCTGTCTCATGCATGATTTCACTTCTCACCCTCCATCAAGCACAGGGAGTTGGCCTTATTCATTCTGAATAACCCTAACAGCAAAAATCATAGCTAGAACTATGAGATGCTTTCCCTGTGCCGGGAGCCCTGTGCTTCACTCGTGTTACCTCGTTGCATCCTTAAAACGAGCACGTGGGGCGGGCACCGTCCCTGGTCTCCTCGTGTAGGTAAGCTGACTTTCTGGGCTTAAATCCAGGAATCCTGACTGCAGAGCCCATGCCTTTGACCACGACCCCACCTTTATTCCTTTACTGTGTTTTGTTAGGTCCTTTACACTTACTAAGGGTGGCTCAACTAAGTGCATGGGGACAGTGACCTCCAGAGCAGTAAAGCTCAAGGTCATGCTGTAAATCATAGTCTCTGAGAGATGACAAATGCAGAATGGCTAGTGGCCATGTCTTCTCTTTGGCATATTAACTAGGAAATAGAGGAGATTTTCAGAGGAAAGCTGTTTTGACTGATGGAGGGCAAAGAACTGGATAGCAGCTAGTTGCATCCCACTTGGTTTAATCTAGTTTGATTTGGGTGGTGACACACCCCTCTCGCACAGCCCTGCTGCACCGGGTGCCCAGAGCAGAGCACTTTCCTCTCACGCAGTCACCGGGTCTCTGCCTGAGCCTGTGAGGAGATGTTTAACAAGGGCAACAGCCTCTCCCCAACTCACTGGACTGGACCTGTCTGTTTCCTTAAGGGGAGAGGTGTGGAGCCCAGGCCCTCCCCCCGAGGGCCTGTGCTGCTCTGCTCCAGACAGACCTGCCTTTGTGAATAAGGGCAGGCAGGCAGGACCTCTGTGGCATCCTAGCCCATGGGAGCGGGGCCAGAGGGGAGAGCCAGGATGGGAAGGGTGGGAAAGGGGAAAAGCTGGTCGCCCACAGGCAGCCACCAGTGGGCCAGCCAGTGTGCTTCCTCCATCCTTTGTGGGCATGAACAGGGAGCATAGCCCTGGAGAGCCTGGACCAATGTGGCCCCAGGTCCCAAAACCTGACCACACGAGGCACTCAGTCTTCAAATCCCCCCAAGAGAAGACCTCTGTAGCGTGGACATTTGGGAGTGGGAGAAAGCCCACTCCTTTCTTTCCATTGCCTCTGCCCCTTAGCTGGGGAGGAACTACAAGGTGGGTGGCCTTTCTTTGCTTTATTTCTTCCCCTGGCTAGAGTTTGGCTCATCTTGCTGTAGTCTAGACATCTTTATAATGCCACTTTGTCTTCCATAGCCTGGCTTAAATGCCACATTGGGGGGGGGGGTAGGGAAACATGTCTGAGGGTATACAGATGGACAGACAGATAAATAGGTAAATATTGGGAGTCTTGTCTAACACACTGTGCTTTCCAGTCTCTGATTCAAGGGTGCCCCAGTACTGCTGCATTGTGTGAAACCCTATGCCCCAACCCAGCCAGCACACTGCACTATGTCCTTAAGATTTTTTTTTTTCTGTCACTTTTTTTTTATTCTTATGTTAATCCCCATACATTACATCATTAGTTTTAGATATAGTGTTCCATGATTCATTGTTTGTGCATAACACCCAGTGCTCCATGCAGAACGTGCCCTCTTTAATACCCATCACCAGGCTAACCCATCCTCCCACCCCCCTCCCCTCTAGAACCCTCAGTTTGTTTTTCAGAGTCGTCCTTAAGATTTCTAAGTGAGCTGAAACAAGTTCTGAGAGGCTAGGCCTTTTTTGGCACGCTCCTTAGACCATGAGAGTTGCGACCATGTTGTGTCGCAAACCCAATGAAAAGTCTTAATTCCACAGCTTCCCCAAGGGGCATCTGGAGGGCCCATGATGCTGCTCCGGATCCAACTCTGTGATAACCAGACCTTGAGGGGAAACCAGTGTTGTTAGAGAACTTTCATCAAATGCCATGCTGGAGTGGCTCGTGCAACACTGCAATTCTGTTGGCAAAAGTATACATAAAAATCTGGGTTTTCCTGATCCCGGGATCAATGCAACGAGGCAGGTCAGCTATTAATGGCGGAACAAGGTAGATTGTGGGGGGGGGGGGGGGGGTCTCACCTCAAAAGAGAAAGGCTTGCCAGAGAGCCAACCTGGAGAAAAGTCATTAGTTCTAGCTTGGGTCCTCATGAAGTGAGGAGAAATATCAGGCATAAAGAAAGGAGCTGGTAGAGCCTATCTGCCCAGGAGCCTCTGCAGCCTCCCCAGAGGAAAGCCTGTTTATACCACTTGGAGAGGAAATACGTGCAATGCTCTCAAGACTGTGGAGAATTTCAGATGGGAAACACCAGGGAGATCTGAAGATACGGGGAGGCTCTGGTGTGTGAGTTATTTATGTGGTACACAGATCCTGACTGATTTTGATAAGCCAGACTCATTAGGTAGAGGTAAGAGGGTTTGAAAAAAACATGCATTTACATGTAGGCTACTGCATATTGAGGGAATTCCAGCAAGGACAGAGGCAGACCGCTGGGTGAAGTGACCAAGGGTGCAAGAGGAGACAGGAGGATGATGGGACAGAGAGGAGGCTCGTTGTGGGGAGCTCCTGGGTCACTAATTGCTTGAGAAACCCTGGGGTTTGTGGTGGTCTTTTCCAAGGGAGATGAGCCAGCCATCTTCCCAAGGCAAAAAGTTCCTAAAGTAATGTGTCCAAAGGGGCCAAAGTCCTGAGGAGGGGAGTGCTGGGGAGACGGAAAGGTGGCTCAAGAAGGAGGATAGCAGCTGGGGGAGAGCATGCAAGGTGAGGCCGCAGTCCTAGATACACACCAGCGCAGAACAGGAGCGCCGATTTGGGTTTGAGATCCCTTCCCGCTGAGAGTCCCAGTTGGATGTTTTGCGGCGGGGCTCCCCAGGTAGTTCAGGAATAATAATAGTAACACTTTTTAGAAAATGTAATCTGGTTATATATGGTAATGCTATTATTTAATTATTAGTCTCATCATCATCATTATTCAATGTGTATGCAATGTAGCACTGTGCTAAGCCCTTTACAGAACTCTATGCCATTTTATCCTCACAAAACCGTAGGAGGGTAGGTAATATTGTTACCCCCTTATAGAGGAGAGGGAGAACTGAGGGTCAGAGAGGTGATGGTGCCTAGCCCCAGTCTCATGGTGAGCAGCAGCCAAGTCAAGACTTGCCCTCAGTGGGGCTGACTCCAGGGGCCAGGCTCCTGTCCCCAGGGAAAAGGCTCAACCCACCTAAAGTCAAGAATGAAACCTGTAGACGTTGACGGAGCCATGAATCTAGCAGAGGTAGAATAACCAAAAACACCCCAACTGCCTCTTACTAGATGTCTACCTACTTCCATATTTTATTAAACTTAAGACACCATAAATTGAAAGGTACACCATCATTTTACATACCACCATGAAAAAAATGCTGTACTTCCTGATTCTAGAGATGTGAAAATACCCAAAGAAAACTGCCCCCAAGGCTTGGGAAGTGTTTTAAGTGCCATACTGTGCTAGGAGCTGTGCCTCTACTACCCCATTTCATCCCAACCACAGCCGTTGCTTATCACTCCTGCTTTTACAGGTGAGGACATAGACCTTAGTGCAGCGAGGCCTGAGCGCGTGGTCAGTGACACAGAACCAGGGAGCCACAGAGCCTCGGCGGCTTCCTGGGCTAAAATGCCTGCCCTTAACCAGGAGGCAAGACTGCCTCTGACGGAGATGGGCCATCTTTGTCATCTGTTCTTTCTGGTGGGTGAACAGCTGGGCAAACCAAAAACACGATGGAGGTGCCTGGCCTCAAGAAAAATAAAATCTCGCCTCGTTCCTCTTCACAGGGTCATCTGTGCCTGGGCTCACTCCAACTCTCAAGCTCCCCTGGGCTCTGGGAGTGTGTCCTCTAGTTGCAAAGTTGGCCAACCCCTTTAGGAAGATCCTCCAAGATCTACTCATTCATTTACTAGCTCATAAGCTTCCTCAGTCTGGGGTCTTTCTCTGACCCATCTTTCCCTTTTCCCCAAACTCTAGTGAGCAATCTGCGCTAGATTCTGTAGCATCATCCTTGACCCTGAACCTTATTCTGCCCACATCTTCCTGTCTCCTCCCATTTCTCCAAGTATCTTAAGTCTCTGACCCTGCCCTGCCTTGTGCAAGAGCCATGGTCATGTCCTAATCAGTTCCTAGCCCTGTTTCACATCTCCTTCCCATTATAGGTTTTCTAGAAACCCTGCATATTAAAATGAAAACACAGGGCAAAAGAGAGGTGGAATGAGGAGGTTGTAGGTGTGAGAGAAGTCAACTAGACAAGTTTTCTTACTTTCATTTTCAACTCCAAGACCTCCATCACCCTGTGGGCTGTGTATCTACAAGCCGGCCTCTTGGTTTCCCAACTGTGTCATCATCATATATCTTGTTGCCCTCTCTCTTGACCTCTTGGCTGTCCTTCCCATAATTTTCCATTGTGAAGAAGGCAGTTATACTATAATGAAATCTTCCCCATCTCTTTAAAACACCCTTGTTCCCTCCCCTCCCAGCCACTGAGTCACTCTTTCCCTTCCTATCTCTTCTTGAAGACTTCTCAACAGTGGACATGGAGGATGGTTCTTGGCACTTTCCCCTTTCCCGATATTACTCCCCACCTCAACAAAAACTTAAAATCACAGCTTGGAATTGCCTCCTTGGAACCAGCAAAATCATTGGCAAACACCCGTTTTCTTTTTTTCTGGATTGACATTCTACTCACTCATCCTCTATCCTTCAGAATCTTTTTCTTTGCATGACTATCTCAACTCAGCCCAACTTCCCACAGAGCTCCAGTAAGGGGAACTTTAACAGAATTTCTGCTTTCAATATTTGCAAATCTTTAGTGAATATTAGATATTATTTGTTTTCAGTGTTTCATCCAAGTGCTAAACCTTCTCGGTAAAGGTTTCCTTTGCTGTAAGTTCCCCCAGCACAGAGACACGTCTGCCTCATTCATTCACTCCACACACCATGAGGCTGCAGTAAATATGCGCTGAGTGAATGATGACTAGCAGTCATCACTGGCCTTCTGTGTCCATTTAGTGTGTGAGCTCCATGAAGGCATCCGTTCATTCAACAACTATTTATTGAGACCCTACCATGTGCCAGGCCCTATGTTAAGCATGGTGGATATAACAATGAACAAAACACAAGTCCCTGCTCTCTTGGAGCTTACCTTCTAATGGAAAATAAGTGTTTAAAGATCATTAAATAGGGCGCCTGGGTGGCTCAGTTGGTTAGGCGACTGCGTTCGGCTCAGGTCATGATCCTGGAGTCCCGGGATCGAGTCCCACGTCGGGCTCCCTGCTCAGCGGGGGGTCTGCTTCCCCCTCTGCCCTCTTCCCCCTCTGCCCTCTTCCCTCTCGTGCTCTCTGTCTCTCATTCTCTCTCTCTCTCAAATAAATAAAATCTTAAAAAAAAAAAAGATCATTAAATAGGTGTCTAGCTACCTAATATCAGACTCTAATAACTGTGTTGGAGAAAGTCCTGAAATGACTGGAAGTTTAACTCATATTTGTCCTAGGATACCTAAGGAACTGGGAAAGAGGGATTCAGTTGGCGAATGAGATGAGCACATCTTTTCACAGCTTTCTTGAGATAAAATTTACATACCACACAATTCACTCATTTAAAGTATCCAATGCAACAGCTCTTACTATATTCACAGAGTTGTGCACCTCTTGCCACTATATCCCTTCAGGACATTTTCATCACATCAAAAATAACCCACACCTATTAAGCAGTCCCTCCCCATTCTACCCTCCCCCAGCCCCTGGCAGCCACTAAACTACTTTCTGCTTCTATGAATTTGCCTACTCTGAACATTTCATACAACGGAATCATACAAAATAGAGTATTTTGTGACCACCTTTTTTCACATTGCATAACAATTTCAAGGTCCGTCCGTGTTGTAGCATGTTATCAGTACTTCATTCCTTTTTATAGCTTAGTAATATTCCACTGTGTGGCTACACCATGTTTTATTTACCTATTCATCATTTGATGGGCATTTGGGTTGTTTCCACTTTTTGGCTATTTTGAATAATGCTGCTATGAACATTCGTGTACATGTTTTTGCATGAACATGTTTTCATTTCTCTTGGGTATATCCCTAGCAGTGGGATTGTAGGCTCATACAGTAACTCTCTGGATTAGCCATTTGAGGAACTGCCAAACTGTTTTCCAAAGTGGCTATACTGATTTTACATTTCCATCAGCAATGTATGAGGGCTCCGATTCCCCATATCCTTGCCAACACTTGTTAGTATCCATCTTTTGATGATAGCTATCCTAGTGGATGTGAAATAGTATCTCACTGTGGTTTTGATCTGCATTTCCCTCATGGATAATGATGCTGAGCATCTTTTCACATGATGAGAATAGAGTTGACACTTGAACAACATGGGGGTGGGGGGGCTGGCCTCCCATGCAGTCCAAAATCCATGTATAACTTTTGATTCCCCAAAAACTTAACTACTAATAGCATACTGTTGGCTAGAAGCATAAATGATAAGATAAACAGTCCACACATATTTTATATATTATAGACTGTATAATCACAATTAACTAAACTAGAGAAAAGAAAATGTTATTAAGAAAATCATAAAAACTAATGATGTAATGTATGGTGATTAACATAACATAATAAAAAAAAGAAAATCATAAGGAAGAGAAATATATGTGGAAAAATCCACATATAAGTGGACCCGCGCAGTTCAACCCCATGTTGTTCAAGGTGTTCTACTGTATTCATATCACAGCTGTGAGGCAGCTACTCACTTGGATCTCAGCACAATGCCTGTATGTCAGGTGCTTAATGACCGTTGCTCAATGAACACAGGTAAGAATGAAGCAAAGAAAAGTGTCTTGGAAGACATTGGCGCCTTCAGCTGTGGTAGGCCTGGAAGAGGCATGGGTGCAAAAGGGAGAATATTTGGCAAATACGAAGCCATGTGTTTTGATCCCTCCCACCCCATCCTGCTGCCTTTAAACCATGCTCCATTTGGAGCCTCCTTTCCCAGAGGCTGGGTCAGGGGGCCTGTCACACAGAGCCAGAGAAGGAAAATAGAACACAGAATACAGAGGATTAGGCAGCTCCACTGCCAAGATCTGTGGAGAGAAGGCTTGCAGAACTGCTCGAGCTCCCATTTAATACAGCAAGTCTAGGCGTATGGACAGACTGGTGCTTCCACTACGGTGTAGGGGGATGCCCATCTGCCGTGGGAGCACCTGAAGATGGAGGTGGGAAAAAAAGGTGTGTGTGTGTGTGTGTGTGTGTGTACGCATGCATGGGTGCAGGTGGTTTGGCCATGGAAACATCCAGATGAGCTGGGGGCAGCATGGCTGGCCTGGGATACGGGGAGGCCCAGAGGGTTGAGAGTGTGGATGGGTGTGATCCAGTGCAAGTGGGCGTAATTCGTACTCTGGATCTCCTGCTCTCCCTGCATGATGAAGATGCTGAGATGACAGCCAGAGGCCACTGGAGGGGGGGCGGTGAGCCTGCTGTGGGGCTAAAGGGAGACCTCCTGGGCGGGGAGGCAAGGAGCCCACGGCCAGCAGGAGCTGGTCATCCAATGAGCCGCCCTGACTGCACCGAGAGAGACCAGGACCTCAACTTGAGCCTGACGGGGCAGTGACAGGGCAGGTGAAGCACTCCACGCTGAGACCCTGGGCCCCAGAGGCCTGTGAATGAGGGTCTCGGCTCTTCTGGTGAGAGACTGAGTGACCCTCACTCCCCTTATCGCGAGATGATACTTCCCAAAGGAGCAGGTGCCAGAGACGGGGGATCTCGGGGGCAGAGTGTTACTTAACAGGACTGTTTAAATTCTTATACTGGACAAGATTGAGCTGTTTTCAGCCACTTAACAGCCAAGGTCTTGTGAGAAAGCCCAGATTACAGACAAACAAAGAGAAATTACAGTCATACTGTGTGGGGTACCTTGTGACCCTGCCACCCGGGTCTGTTTGTGGCTGGTCGCGTGGCCTTGAACTAGCCCAGCACAGGGCAGTGGGAGCAGGGGTATGGTCAGAATCTGATGGAAGCTGGCTGTGTGGTGTGTCTGTGACCGCTTCCACGCCTGCTCTGGAGTCAGGGAGTGCAGGAACAAGAGAATTTCTCCTCTTCCACCAGAAAAATAGCTCAAAGTGCATGCCCTTTGTCGTCTTTGGCTAGGATTCTTCTAGAAGCTTTAGGAGGCATTTGGATGGGCCAGGCTGAAGAATCCTCAGTCCTGTAAGAGCGGCACCTCCCGGTTTTTGAGTCCTTACTTGGTTTCATGTGCTGTGCTCTTACACATGTCACTGAATCCTCCCAGCCATGCTCTGAAAGTATGTACTGTTGTCAGTTACATTTTACAGATAAAGAAACTGAGGGCTTGGTGAGGTTCCCCAGGACCTACGGACCTACCACTGTGGGTAGTGGCTGGACCAGTATTTGAACACAGTGATCTAGCTGCAGAGGCTGGACACTTAAGCACTGTGCATACTACCTCGTGTTTTTCTGCCTTAAAAAATTCCCTTAGAATTAAAGCAAGATCCAGTTAAGAGCTGTTTATTGAGAAAAAAGTTTCTAAACATTAGTTTTTTATTTGTAAGAAAAAATGCTTGCCTGGAATAGAGTCAATAATATTATAGTAACTTCATATGGTGACAGATGGTAATTATACTTATTATGGTGAGCATTTTGCAATGCATATAATTGTTGAATTACTACAATGCCTAAAACTATATAATATTGTATGTCAATTCTACTTTAATAAAAAAAAATACTTGCCCATTTCTCAATAATAAGGATGATTACACAGAAAAACGACGTGTAACTAAAGTGGTAGAGAACCTGAGTGAGAATTCTTTTCAGTCACTTTTCTCGCAGCTCAAGCCAATTCCAGCAAACTCCAAGCCTCAGCTTTGTTGGTTATAAAATTACCCCCAAAAGACAATACAGCCAGCTCAGCTTAAATCGTGTGTACTTTTTTACCCACCCATCTATCTACCCACTCACCCATCTATCCATCCATCCACCCACCTATCCATCTATCATTCACCCACCCAACTACCCATTCATCCACTCATCCACCTATCCATTCATCCATCCATCCATCCCTCCATCCATTTATCCATCCATCCAGTTTTTCATCTCACAATTATTGAGCCTACTATGTGCCAGGCACCAGGGACCCAAATGAACAAGGCAGTTCCTCCCTTTGAGAAGATCACAGCTAGGGCAGAAGCATCCCCGAGTACAATGTATACGAGTACTAGGCGGTGGTTCAGCCTGCATGAAGTGCAGAGTAAATAGGGAAAGGGAGTGAAGAAAGGCCAGCATGAGAAGGAGAGATTTCGTCTGGAATGAACTACCCACTGCATCTTCTCTTCCTCTGGGTCTCAGCTTAAATGTCATCACCTCAAGGAGTCTTGCCTGAGCGTTTATCCTAAAGTTGGCTTAACTCTTCATTCTCGTAGTCCCTTGATACTGAATTTTAGTTTGTCCTTTAAAGTGTGTATGCATGTTGGGGGTGGGGAGTCTGTAAGGTCCCAGGTACAACGTGGTCCCATAAAGGCAGAGACCATGACTTGTTTTCACAAAAGTGTCTTCAAGGCCTGACAAATAGTGGGCGCTCACTTTGTTGCCTGAATGAATAAAGGCCGAAAGCAGATCATAAAGAGCCTTGAATGCCAGGCTAAGAAGTTTGGACTTCAGCCTGCAGGCAGTGAAGAATACGGGAGGTCATTTGAGCAAGGATGAGACCTGATCAGATTTGTGGTTTGGGAGGACAAGGCTGGAGATGTTGTGGATGAGGTAAGAGGAATAAGCTATACGAGAAAAATTAGAAAGAATTGCCTTGGATAGGGGTCAAGATTTTGCTGGCCTGACTCAAGATGGGGATGGTAGGGAAGGAAAGGAATGAAAATGTAAGGAATCAAATCATTAGGAGAGGCCTGTGGGTACTGAGGGAAAGGGAGTATGACTAAGGTCTGTGGTTTGGGTTACTTTGTAACCACTGTACTGTCATGAATGAAGGCAGAGGCAGTTTGGGATTTTGGAGACACAAGCGGAACCTGAGGCAGACAAGGGCACTCACGGAGACAAGGAAAGCACATACACCAAGGACAGACCCCTGACGGATGCCGGACTTCAAAGGATGGCTAAAGGAAAAGAAGCCAGGACAGGACGCTGAACAAGGGCAGTTAAAGAGAAAGGAGAAGACCTAGCAGCTGCTGCTACTGTTGAAACTAAACAGAGGAGAAGGGTCTAAAATGGGATCAAACACTCTACTGCCCAGGGGGCTGGGAGAGTCCACAAGACAGAGTGGTGGAGACCCCGGGTCTGGCTGACACTCAATTCCAGCCATGTGGGAAGGTGGGTGTAATGGGCCAGATCTTCTGGTGGTTAAAGAGAAGACAGAGAGCAGGAACTCTAGGGCAAATTTCCCAACTGGTAAACGTCAAATCCACGAAGAATAAACACAACCAAACATGTGGTGCTAGCCAACTATAAAGCCTCAGGCCACATCTGGCTTCGGGGTCACAAGTCTGCAGTCCTGGTGTTGGAGGAGATCAAGGGCACTTTGAGTGCAAGAGTGGGGTGGAAGGAGGACTCCAGAGGACTGGGGATGACGGAGAGGTGCTGGGGCTCTGGCTCCCTTTGGGAAGCTCAGCCCTGTGGGAAGGAACAGGACCCAGCACAGAGGTGGGGGCAGCGGGAAGGATTCTCCAGGAGGAGGGATTTAGCAAGTTTTGGGGCTGAAGGGAAAGACTGAGTGGATAGCATTCTTGCCCTCTTCTTAGAGGGCTTCAAAGGTGTTACTAATTTTTCCTTTAAATCAGAAAAATAACTGCAAAAAAAACAAAAGAAAATGTGAGTTCCTCCTCACCCACCCCATCCCATTCTCCAGAGCTAGTAATTTTTTCAGGTTTCTAGCCGTGTATCTACAGAAACACGTATAATTTTAAAAATAAGTTATGGGGTAATTCCACATATATTACTCTAGGGCCTCCTCTTTCCCCACTCATCTATGTACCTATATGCCTAGCTCTCTTTTTTATGGCTGCCTGGTATTTGCTTGGCTGTACAACTTATCATTCCATGATTGGTGCCATGGTTTCCAAATTCCTGCTATTATTTAAGTGGGATTTTTAAAAGGATCTTATTTATTTGAGAGAGAGAGCAAGTGGGGGTGAGGAGCAAAGGGAGAGCGACAAGCCGACTCTGCACAAAGCACAAGCCTGACACGGGGCTCAATCCCACGACCCTGAGGTCATGACCTGAGCGGAAACCAAGAGTCAGATGCTTAACCAACTGAGCCACCCAGGCGCTGCTCCTGCTATGATGAACAGTTCCTGCTGTGAACCTCATCCAGTGACCTTTCCTCACTGGTGTGAGTCCTGCCATAGGACAAATTCTTAATATTAAATGTGCCAGCGACAGTCTGTGCGGAGTGTGCTATCTCTTCCACGTACTTGCTGAATCTGTGTGCTCATCCCTCAAGGCCTAGGAATAAAAAATGTAGGGAAGAAGATGTGCTTCCAAAGAAGCTTATAAACTGAAACAAGGCTTTAAATTATCTTTTAAGCTTTAAAGCTGACGAATATACAGCTTTCTTTTTAATCAAGATGTTGTGGGTAAGGACCACAACTCACATAGCTAGGTACCTCTTATTCATTACCTTGACAAACATAGAACGCATCCACATAACTCTCAGAAAGATAAAGTAAGTCTACCCTTCTTGATTTGATCATCCATTTTCTAGGTGTAGGATCGATATTTGAAGATACTGATTCCTGGGGGCCCATTTAAACATACTAAAAGCGTTCATGGTGTGGGAAATTTGTTCACAGATTTCAGGGAGACCAAAGGTTGAAGGCCATTAAAATGTTTTTGTTTAAACACGATTATACTCTTGGGTTTTGGTACTTAATCTGTGAAATCATCAGTTTAGTTAGACTTTCGGAAGAGGATTCTTTGGCACAGAGGGGGAAAACCCTCTGTCATTCCTACAGAGAATGTGAAAACCTGGAGAAGAAACAAAGACATAACATAAACAGCCTCTTCTAGAGACCTGCTATTTCAGCACGGCCCTTGGCACACTTAGCTTGGAGCGCCCTCTTCTGGACCTGGGCTCCATGGCACCATCCGACCACCAAGGCAGTCAGACAAGTCTGATTTTCAAGTTCAAAAGCTGCTCTAATCTCCAATTCCAACTTCAGCACATCCTTCTTCTACCTCAGCCACTGAAACCCTGAGATGTTCTTTTTCAATATTTGTGCTATATTTTCAGGTTACACAGAACTCTTTCTCCTCCTTAAAAATGACTCCTTGGTTGCTATTTAAAAACAAAACAAAACAAAACAAAAAACACCCTCCTTAGATCTGATTTAAGCCACTGGGATTCCACTTAACATTGTTCACTGTCAGAAATACATTCATAACTTTGGATAAATGGGAACTAGGTCTAGAAGCCAAAGGAGAATGGCAAACAGTTCTATGTGTCGTTACCGAATACACTGGAGCAATATATGCTTAAGATGAAGGCTTTCTGTCCCACTCTAGAAAGCTGTCAGAACCTTCAGTTAGCCTCATATTTCCTGAATTAATTAAACAAATATTTGCAAATCAATTGTATGTACATGCCAGGGAGTGTGCTAGGAGCTGTTTCACAATGGGGGACAAGGTGAGGGTAGTGTCCCTTTAATCAAACATGTGTGATAACTAGGTGGTGTTTTTTATTGCAAAATGCTTGGCAATCTTTGAGTGTCATAATGGGTCACTGGAGCTTCAATGTTCTTTCACATTACTGTTAATCTATCATGTGCTACTACTATTAAATTTAACTAGGTTAATCCTCTTACTCAGAAATGCTTTCCCTCAAACTTCTTAAAAGGGACTATTCAAACCTCCAAGGAACATGCTCATGATGTGTTATGATGGGAAGGAGGAGGCAGGATGAAAGCAAACAGCGTTTGCAAACAGCTGCCTGTTTTCCTTGGAGCTGGGGTGGATAGGGCTGAGGCCGGGCCCTGCTTGGATGTGGGAGCCTGTGGTTCCCTGGCACCATCTTCACAAAACTCTCCTGGGTGAGCACCAGGCCCATCGCCCACAACTTGCCCCTTATCCTGTTCATCCACCAGACAGAGGAGAAGCACCGTTTGTTCCCTCTCTCTCTCTCTCTCTCTCTCTCCCCCCACCAAACCCTTTCTCTCTCTCTCAGGTATGGAAGCCCATAACCCATCTGCCAGACTGAGGGGCACCAGGCCCTGGGCAGGGCCAGCCCCAAAGAGGGGGGTGCTTCCATGTAAGCAGACCACAGCATTTACGGAGTCAAAGTCAGCAATGACAGCATGGGGAGGAATGAGCCACGCAAGGTCATCCGAGAGAGATAAGGAAATGACGCAAGGCCACCCACCGGCTGTAAGGAGCCAAATCCCAACACGATTTCTAGTGAGATTCCACTAGTTACTTCTGTTCCGACTTTCTCTCAACTCCAGATGAACCTCTGAGCTATAGATCTTCCTTCTGCCTCCTTTCTCTTGGGTTCGTAACTGTAATCCGATGCTTCTTTGGGCAAGTCACGGATCCCTCTATTCTGTGATCCAAATTATAAAGGAACTTGGCTTTTTAAAAAAGCTAATTTTTTCTCTAAAATCTCCCCGGATCTCCAAGGGTGGGGGATGGATTCGGAATAACTGTAATCTGTGGGCTCTCCCCATCCTAAGTTCTGAGTTTTCAGGTGCCCTTTCCTCACTCTGTCCCACTAAATCCAGTACATTCAATGCAACTCACCAAATATTTACTGAGCTGAGTGCTGTGTTAGAAAAAGACCTGGACGGTGCCCTCAGGAAATTCACAGACCAGGGGATGAGAAAGATGAATAAACAAATCCTTTCAGGCCAGCGTGGCAAGGGCTATGACAGAATTATCTAGCACTTTCAAGCCATTGCTCTTGCGGAGTTAGCGTCTGGAGGGACAGCCGGACGCTGATCAGAAAACTGCACACAGGAAAGCAGGATTTCAGTTCTGACCAGTACCCTCAAGGAGAGGTGGGCAGAGCCAACTGAGCTCTAACGGGGCATGCTGCTGGGCGGGAGGGGGTCCAGTAGGGCATCCTTGAAGAAATCATAGTTGAGATCTGAAAGATGGGTCAAGGAGGATTAGGTGTAGAGTGTAGGAGTAAACAGTGGCCCAGGCAAGGGGGAAGAGCTTGTGCAAAGGAACTGTGGCAGGAGAGCACAGTGATCCAAGGCAGCAAACCAACGCTGGTATGGCTAGAGCCCAGGGTGGGAAGGGGAGTGTGGGGTGGCTGGGCCAGAGAGGTCGGCAGGATCCCACATACTGTGTGGTCAGCCATGGCCTTGGCTCAATTCCTCATCTGTATCAAGGGATCAGACCAGCTCCCACCTGGTAGGAATCGGTGAATCCCGTTTAGCACTTAGGGGAGGATGCTCTCAGCACCAGCTGCTCTTACGTTGTACTCATCATCCTCATCATCTCACCAGGACGAGCCTGTGGATGAGGACCCTGTCGGCCCAGGTCGGATATTTCTTCTTAACACGACACTGCTTATGTGGGCACAGCTCCACAGAGGTCTCAGAGACCACAGAAATTAGCATAAATCCTATAAGGGTAACTGCTGGCTTTCTGGAGACATTCTGAATGAATGACCAGCTGGGCCACTGACCACAGGGCTTAAAAACAACCACCAAGAGTTTATCCTCAAATACCCAGAAAAAACCGAGACAGAGGAAGGAGGACAGTGCCTCCTGAGAGAAAGCGGTCTATAAATGGAAAATTACACGGAAAGCAAACAAATCTTATTTGATGTGAACCCTTTTTGACTCTGTCTGGAAATCCAGGGCAGAAGGAAGTGGAAGGGACAGGGAGTGAGCAGGTGTGCCCAGGCTGAGGCTGCCTGCCGGGGACCGGTGGGTACTGTGACCAGGATGATGAGGAAGGGCTGGAGCCGGCTGCCAAGGCACCCACACCTCAGGCCAGACACTGGACAGACCCAGACGCTCCTGGGCTGCTTCTGAGCTGTGACGCATGCCTGGGCTGCAGATATTGGCCCAGGCTGTGGTGGGGAGCAGGGAGATGGGTGGGGGGGCGGGCGGGCAGGAAACACAGGAGAAATTTCAGGGGTGTGTAATGGGCAGAGCTGCATCTCCCACCTCTGTTTCCTAATGTGGGTTGTTGTAGCATTGAGGGGGATAACGTATCTAGTAAGTGCTCAGTAGATGTTACCCTCAACAACCAACTCTCTTCAGAGCAACTCAGAGCCTCCATTAACCATGACTTTTAGTTCCGGACCTACAAGCCGTTTGCTGCGTGGCTCGAGGAGATTTCTGAACATCTCAGTGCCTCATACTTCTCCTTAGAAGAGAATCGTGACCCTCTGATTTAAATGGCTCTACCTCAAAAACATTAACAATAACAAGAGGTAACGTTTGGTGACATGTTTTCTCTATGTGCCAAATGCCGGTAAGAATGTTCCTGGAAGGTTAGAGCCTCAGTACTGAAACCTGGAGTCAGAACATCTGGGTTCGAATTCCAGACAGTTCCTTTCCTGGATGCATGGCCTTGACCCATTATTTAACCTCCGGGAGCTTTCGTTTCTCCACCTGTCAGGGGAGGGGCAGGGGGTTGTTCATATTACTACCGATGTCACAGGTTTCAGGAAGGACTAGATGAGGTAGAGCAGAAGGAGGCGGTTACCAGGGTGGCTGGTAGCGAGCACTTAAAACGTCCATGCTTATCGTTATTACGAAGTCTCTTAGTCTCTGCAACCCAGAGCCCTGTATCCAGGAGACTGAGGCTAAGAAAAGGCAACATGCTCACAGGATGGAATACTATTCAGCACTAAAAAGAAAAAAGAGCTATCGGCCAGGAAAACATGTGAAGGAAACTTACATCCATGTTACTGAATGAAAGAAGGCAATCTGAAAAGGCTACACAGTGTCTGATTCCAACTATATGACATTCTGGAAAAGGCAAAACTAAGGGATGAGAAAGGGACAGACCAAGGGATGTAGGTCTAAGGAAGCAGTAAAAAGATCAGTGGTTGCCAGGAAGTTGCCGAGAGGGAAACGAATAGGCAGAGCACAGAGGTTTTTTAGGGGAGTGAAACTATTCTGCATGATACTACAACGGTAAAGACATGTCATCATATATTTGTCCAAACCCTTCAAATGCCCAGCACCGAGTGAGCCCGATATAAACTATGGACTTCGGGAGATTAAGATGTCAGTGTAGGTTTATGGCTATAACAAATGTGCTGCTCTGGCGGGGGCTGTTGCTAACGGGGGAGACTGTGTGGGGGGAGGGGCAGACAGGAACCCTCTGAACCTTCCTCTTAATTTTGCTGTGAACCTAAAAACTGCTTTTTTTTATATATATAGATTTTGTTTATTTATTTGACAGAGAGACACACAGCGAGAGAGGGAACACAAGCAGGGGGAGTGGGAGAGGGAGAAGCAGGCTTCCCGCGGAGCAAGGAGCCCGATGTGGGGCTTGATCCCAGGACCCTGGGACCATGACCTGAGCCGAAGGCAGACGCTTAACGACTAAGCCACCCAGACGCCCCTAAAAAAAATTTTTTTTTCAAGATTTTATTTATTTGCCAGAGAGAGCACAAGCAGGGGAAGTGGCAGGCAGAGGGAGAAGCAGACTCCCTGCTGAGCGAGGAGCCGATGCGGGGCTCGATCCCAGGACCCTGGGATCATGACCTGAGCCGAAGGCAGATGCTTAACGACTCAGCCACCCAGGCACCCCTAAAAACTGCTTTTAAAACTTAAAGTCTATTAATTAAAAAGAAAAAAACAAGTTAAGAGAGGCAGAGCTGGGACTCAGACCTCTGTATCTGAAGTGTAAGCGAGGGGTCTGGAACTCTGTCCCCAGCTGTGGTGGCAGATTTGGGCTCCTCTGGCTGATGCAAGTCACAGGAGAAAGGTGGGTTGAGATGCAGGGAGGAAAGTTGGTGGGCACGCCTGGGTCAATTTTCCCTGGTTCTTGTCTGTGGATGGGACCCTACACGCCCTGCCTCTGGCCCCCTCGCCTCTCACCACTGGCCCTGCCAGGAAGGCACTCACAGGGAAGAGGTGTAGATATTGCTGTGTCACCAAGACCCCTGTGTTGACACACACTCAGCTCCTCCGCAGGGATAATCCGGGCCGTGTACATGCTATGAGAGCGCGTGGATGTATTCAGCTATATATTTATATTTAAAGTTCAAAATGTTTACCCTTTGGGACTCAGCCCCCCACCTCCAACAATACAGGCACTCTCCATTATCCACCTAATACATTTCTAGAACCTGTGTCTTACAGCTGATTTTATGTGTTAATCATACTTTCCGATGAGAATAATGGAATGGCTGAGGGCGACATATTGAAGATCTCCATCCATGTGATATGAAAGCAACATCTGGTTGCTATAAACCTCAGTTGTAGTTTCAATAATGGGGTATGATCCAAATTATAAAATGTGTATGAATGGATTACGAAGGGGGTGATAAAGATTAACACTCACCACCACTATCCTCATTTGGTGGCCACCTAAGAAGTTTCAAGCTCTGGGTTAAGCAGGTCATGTGCCTTAAGTCATTTGATCTTCACAAAATTCCTTTCAGTTAGGTACTATTATATATTGTAGATGAGGACACTGAAGCTCAGAGAGGTTGTGTGACTTCCCAAGGGCACACAGACACTAAGCGGTGGACTCCACAGAATTATTTTTTAACTGCCATGGTCACCTGTGCTGGACTTTTGAACTTCCTGCATATATTACTTGATAAATCTCCATGGATTTCCCCATCCTTTCTACTCCAAATGTCATGTCCTAGTCCAGCCCTCCCTCTGACCACCCCCCTCCACTCCCAACTCCTCTCAGAAGAACCATCTGTCTCTCAGGTATGTCCCAAACTGGAGGATGCCTCAGCATCACCTGGAGAGGGTTAGTATAGTGTAGACTCAAAAGGTCTGAGGCAGGGCCCAGGAATCTGCATTTATAACAAATGTCCCACGTAATTCTAATGTTGGTGTTCCTTGGATCATACTTTGAGAAACACTAACTGGCAGGTTTCCAGGGGAAATTAATTTTTCTTATTTAAAGCATCTGTTAAAGTGATTTGCAATGTTTATAGCAGCAATGTCCACGATAGCCAAACTCTGGAAAGAACCCAAATGTCCAGCGACTGATGAATGGATAAAGAAGATGTGGTATATATACACAATGGAATATTGTGTAGCCATCAAAAAGAATGAAAATTTGCCATTTGCAATGATGTGAATAGAACTAGAGGGTATTATGCTAAGCGAAGTTAGTCAGTCACAGAAAGACAAGTATCATGATTTCACTCATATGTGGAATTTAAGAAACAAAGCAGATGAACATAGGGGAAGGGAAGGAAAAATAAGATGAAAACAGAAAGGGAGACAAACCATAAGAGACTCTTAACTATAGGAAACAAATGAACTCTTAACTATAGGGAATAAACTATAGGGTTGCAGGAAGGAAGGTAGGTGGGGGGGGATGGGGTAACTGGATGATGGGCATTAAGGAGGGCACTTGATGTAATGAGCACTGGGTGTTATATGCAACTGATGAATCACTAAATTCTACCCCTGAAACTAATAATACACTCTATGTTAATTAAATTGATTTTAAATAAAAAATTTAAAAAAATAAAACACCTGTTAAAAATATAAATGGTTGGGGTGCCTGGGTGGCTCAGTCGGTTAAGCGTCTGCCTTCGGCTCAGGTCATGATCCCAGGGTCCTGGGATCACGCCCCGCATTGGGCTCCATGCTCAGCAGGGAGCCTGCTTCTGCCTCTCTCTCTGCCTGCTGCTCTGCCTACTTGTGCTCTCTCTCTCTGTCAAAGAACTAAATAAAATCTTTAAAATATATATATATATATAAATGGTAAAAAATTCAGAAAGTTCAAAAGAGGGGCACCTGGGTGGCTCAGTCAGTTAAGCATCTGCCTTCAGCTCAGGTCATGATCCTGGGGTCGTGGGATCGAGCCCCACGTCAGGTTCCCTGCTCGGCAGGGAGTCTGCTTGTCCCTCTGTCCCTCCCCCCAACTCATGCTCTCTCTTTCTCTCTCAAATAAATAAATAAAATCTGAAAAAAAAAAGTTCAAAAGAGTAGACAGTAAAAAATATATCTCTCCATGTACAAGGTTGTTCAGAGCAACAGTTTCAATGAGAGTGAAAAACTAACATACCTGTTTGTCCCTACAGAATATATGCAAATACAGTATAGGCTATTTGTAAGACCAGAGCTTACTTACAGAGTTTACTTACATAATATTTGTTGATGTATCTGTATGGGTGTATACAAATGGAGATCTCAGATATAATGTGAGTGAATAGAAGCATCTGCAGAACCAGAGAGCACACTGTTTATGTGCATTACACATACCCCTAAATTCCTAATAGTAGTTGCATCAGAGGAAGAGAGAAATATTATGTAAAAGGAAAATGGGAACTCCAACTTCCTCTCTGATGTTTTATTTTATATATAAAAAAGACCCGAAGAGGGGCGCCTGGGTGGCTCAGTCATTAAGCTTCTGCCTTCGGCTCAGGTCATGATCCCAGGGTCCTGGGATCGAGTCCCATATCGGGCTCCCTGCTTGGTGGGAAGCCTGCTTCTCCCTCTCCCCCCACCCCCCGCTTGTGTTCTCTCTCTCGCTGTGTCTCTCTCTGTCAAATAAATAAAATCTTTAAAAAAAAAAAAAGATCTGACGTAAATTTGAGAAAATGTTAACATTTGTTAAATCTGTGTAGAGTGTACACAGGTGTTTCTTCTTATTATTTTTTGTTTATTTTTCTTAAATAAAAAAGAAAGCTGCCCCTGGCTCCCCAGTTCACCCAGTTTCCTTCCCTGAAGGCAGCCTGTTATTTTTCCTTTGTCCCTGTCTAGGTCAGCCTCAGCATTAACAAGCACCTGAGTCTAATCTACATTCTTCATCTGATTCTCTCCTATCCACTTCAGGACCTGGTCTTATTAAATTCTCTTTGGATCTTCAATCTATTCAGTCCCTTTTCCTGCAGGTTTCTTCTTGACAAACATTCTCAGGTCTCTCATTTTAGAAAAGCTGCTCTCCCATCTTACTCCCTCAAGACACGAATTTTCTTTTGGTGGGATCCCAGTCGTTCCCAGGAGGGTGGTGTGGGCTCACTGTCCCCAGCTTCTTACGCTGACTCAAGCCTCTTGTCTCCTCTCCTGGCTCCCCCATCCACCCATCTCCGGAGACAGACTCAAGACTTTTTTGCAAATCTGATACATTTGGCGGTCCCTTTCTTGACCTTGTCCCCTGCCCATACTTTTGGAAGCACTCCTTATCAGTCTCTTTTCTCACTTCCACACCTTAGCTCACCTCCTCTCGTGCCATCCCAGGCCTCTCCCATGGGCCACCAACTTTGTCTGCTTCTCTTCTCTCTTGTTTTTCTCTCCATTGACGACCTCACCAAGCCCCTAGACGCCAACCCTCAATGTGCATTTTGGGGAAGACACCCACTTCCTCTTGAATTCTCTTCCTGTGGCTTCAGAACCACCTTTCCAACTGTCTGAGGGTCATGCCCACCTCAAAATCCTACAGATAGAGCAAATGCTCTGTCCTTGGGAAGATGGTGCTCTGCAGGCTCATGATCAGCCTCTAGCCTCCCGAAGACTCATCCCTCACCGCTCCTCCCTTGCTCATTGTGCTCCACCTACACCACTCGCTTTCCTTCTTTTCCTCACCAAGCATGGATCTGCCACAGTACATTTGTGTTTACTGTTCCCTCAGCCTGAAATGCTTCTGTCCTTAGACCTTTACATGTCCATTTCTCAGCTCAAATGTCCTCTCTGCACAAGGGCCTTTCCTGACCACCCTAACTAAAGCAGCCCCTTTTCAGATTTTTTCTACTCAGAACTCCACTCTTTCCTTTGTAGCACTTACCTGAAATGCTCTCCAATATTGATGTCTGTTTTCCTGTTTCATCACCACCACTTCCACTAATAGGTAGGCTCCGCAGGGGCTTTGTCTTACCGCTGTCCCTTCAGTCTTTCCCACAATCCTAGCCTGCCCAGGTACTTAGTAGTTATTCTTGAAACGCAGGTGGCCCAGCCCACGCACCCAGAAATTCTGATTCATTTATCTGGGCCAGGGCCAGGCAAAAGAAGAGTTAATTAATTTGAATCTTCTAACCATGTGCATATTTTTAAACCATGTTATACCTAGCATGAGCTGCAGGTAGTTCTAAGTTTAAGACAGAGTTGAGAGCCCTGACCTGGAGAATGGAAATCTCTCTAGCATCTTACTATTTGTGTGTGGGGTCCCACAGGCATCACCCAGGTACTTGTTAGAAATGCACACTCTCAGGCCCCACCCCAGACTTAGAGAACCAGAATCTGCCATTCAACAAGACGCCCCAGGTTGACTTGTATGCGTATTAAATTTAGGAAGAACTGACCTAGCAGAAATACAGAATTACGTACTCTGTGTAAGTACTTTGAACTTGGCAGGATGAAGGTGAGGAATAAGGCTTCATCTCAGAACATGTCCTAATCCTCATTTATTCAACACTTCTAATGAGTAGCCTTCTATGTGCTGGGTGTATTTCTGGATATCATGGAGGATACAGTAAAAGAATAGGAGGCAAGCCTTGCCCTCCAGGAACTTACAGCCCAGCAGGGCAGGTAAACGCACACAAAGCATTTTCAGAGAATCATTTCAGGCTGAGGGAACAGTAAACACAAATGTACTGTGGCAGATCCATGCTTGGTGAGGAAAAGAAGGAAAGCGAGTGGTGTAGGTGGAGCACAATGAGCAAGGGAGGAGCGGTGAAGGATGAGTCTTCGGGAGGCTAGAGGCTGATCATGAGCCTGCAAAGCACCATCTTCCCAAGGACAGAGCAATAGTAAGCCTCTAGAGGGTTCTACCCAAGCAAAGCCCTGTAATCAGACTTAAGCAAGCTGCTGTAGGAGGCCAAGGGTTAAAGCAGGACGCAGGTGTGAATGGTGGCTTGGAACACAGTGGGAGTAATGGAGAACCCAGAAGAGGGCAGACAGAGGATAAAGCCTGGAACAAGAAAAAATAGAACTTGTTGATGAATGAATGGAATGGGCTTACATGAAGTAGAGACATAAAAGGACTTCTCTGTTTTTCAGCTGAGACATCAGGAACATTTACTAAGATTTGAAATATTTGAGAAAGAGAGGCTGAGGGGCTGCGTGAGGGAAATCAAGTTATGTCTGAGTCATCTTAAGATAATTACTGGACATCCAAGTGGAGATGCTGAACAGGAAGTGGGATTTAAGATCTGTCTAGATATCTTTCCAGCCTTATTCCTCACCTTCAAGAACCCATTATATATGAGCCAGTCCTAATTCAAAGTGTCCTGATTCCAATTCTCACTATGCATTTTCCTAACTCTGTTCCTTCCTATGCTGTATCCTCTGTCCAATGTACCTTCGATCTTGGCCTTTTGAGACCCTAGTCCCACATTACAAACCATCTCAAGTCATCACCGTTCCCTAATATCTCTGTCATCAGTGAGCTGTGCCTCCTGGGGACTCCCATAAACCCTGATGCCTTGTTTGTGACATCTGTCACATTTTCCCCCCATGAGCTATTTGTGTGCGTTTACCTGCCCTGCTGGGCTGTAAGTTCCTGGAGGGCAAGGCTTGCCTCCTATTCTTTTACTGTATCCTCCATGATATCCCGAAATACACCCAGCACATAGAAGGCTACTCATTAGAAGTGTTGAATAAATGAGGATTAGGACATGTTCTGAGATGATCACCTGAGGTTAATCTAGTCATCAGTGATCAAAGGTGACAGGTTTTCTTAACCCTGGAGGAACTGATGACTGCTGAGTCTCTGGGTCATTGGTATAGAACCACCTAGTATGATGCTAAAACTCTTGACACACGTATGCCATTGCTTATCTCTAAGTTGTAATGCATGCTTTAGGCCAAGAGTATATCCTTTTTAAAAAGTCTGAATCTCATGTGTGAACTCACTAAAGACGCCTATTGTTGGAAAAGCTGGTGGTATGTTCTTTCCCAAGAGAAAAACTCCCTTTGTAATTATCACCACTGCTGCCCAAGGCCCAAGTTGCTAAGACTGGACTGTGATCCACTTTGCTTTCTGTGGGGGCATGTCTATTACACTGGGGCACTGGAAAAACTGGTGTTGAGCCCAGTTCAGTTTATATAGCCTCATGCTCAATTTGTCCATGAGGCTTCATTATAATCAGATTGATTTATTATAGCGCATTTTGCCTCATGGCGTGCAAGGCATGGATTGTGTACTGGGGAAGAGAGAATGACAGGTCAGATATTGAACAGTGGGCTCTTGGTACACAAGCTGGCAGACACTGAGAAAGTAAGAGAAAAACAAGACAGAAATGGAGAGTAGTGGCCATGAAGGGAGGCTGGGGTGTGGCCAGAGCTCATAGGGCACCATAGGTAAGGGATCACTCCTGCAAGAGGGGCATGGGGGCTGAGTGAGATTAACAGAGAAATAAAATAAGAAAGGATGGAGAAGTAATGGAGGCTGGGGGAGGAAAATGGTCAAAGAACGTTGTCAGTTCCCACAGCGATCATCTACTGAGTGTTGATTATGTGCCAGGCATTGTGATGAAAGCTTTACACAGATTGTCTGATTTACTTTTCCCACAACCTGTAGTAGATACTATTTAACCCATTTTACAAATGAGGAACTTGAGGATCAGAGAAGTTAAGTAACTTACTCAGGGTCACAGAGCTAGAATAGGCAAGCTGGGATTCAGACCCAGGTCTGTTGGACACCAAAGCCTATGTTCGTAATGACTGCTTTACACTACCTGCTGATATGGACGGAGGGGCATTTCCTCCCACCAAGCCTGCTGTAGGCTGAGAAACACAGTGTCTTCCAATACTCCAAAGAGCAAGGTACTGAGTGATGAGCTAAGTTAGAGGTGTTGTTAAAAAGCCCTGCTATGACTGAGCTGTCTGCCGGGGCTGAGGGTGCTCAGGGCGGAGATGCTCTCATCCATCATCAGGGAATACTCACTCCATTGTGTCGGGCCCCACCTAAATGTTTTTTTATTGTCTGCTCTTCACCATGAGTAATGCCACTTTCCATTTTAAGCTGGGAGCTTCAGGAGATGACCGTGTTATAAGCCAGAGTTTAAAGCTAAGTGCTGCCTGGGGGATTACTCACCCACTTCAAGACGTGGCCAACATCTCACCCTCCCACTCAAGATGCTGCTGGAATATTCTCTTCCTTGCCAAAGCCTAAAGGAAATCTGGCTTCCCCTAGAATCAGACTGGGAATGGTGCCAGGTTATCAGAAAGCTGGCAAGTTAACTAATTCTCCAAGTGAAACTACTGTGGTTGTTCTGGTCCCTGCCTGTGTGGTAAAGTTTGCTTGCTTATTCATTCATGTGGCATAGGCTGAGGGCCTACTATGTACCAGGCACTCTGTTCCGTGATAGAGATACTGCAGTGATCTAGATGGCTTTAGTCCTCGTCCTCAGGCAGTTAACAGTCTGGGGAAGATGAGCAGTTATAACAAGATGTCATAACCAGTAGAGTGTAAGAAATGACAGGACGTGAGGAGCTCAGAGAGTCTGAAGCACTCACAGCTGAAGGATTTATGCCAGGGTAGGAGCTGACTGGGTTTCTTAATTGTAAGCAACCAAAATTGACTTTGACTGCTAATAAACAGAAAGAGAATTCAGAGAAACTGGGGTTGCCCCAAGAATCACTGGGAAGGTGTGGTGGTCCAATATCACAGGAAGGGTGTAACCAGACCAAGACCCTGGGGGGTGGGTAATCCCTCAAATAGGGGATGTGGCTTCAGATACTGGGCAGTCAAAAGGATGACAAATGTCCAGGACAGCAGGTAGAAGTAAGGAAGGTAGGGAGGAGAAGCCTGTCTCAGAATGACCTAAGATAGTCTGAGTCACAGAAACCAAAAGGAACAGCTTAAAGAGAGTGCTGGCTTATTGAGTGAAGCAGGCAATGGGGCCAGGCAGCCAAGCTCCCAGGGGTTTCTGTAGGGAGTGAAGTTTGCTGCTCAACCAGACTTTGAAGCTTCTGTGGGGAAACAGCCCTGTGGCAGCAGGTAAGGAGGAACTGTATTCTAAGCCTTTCCCTTTTGTTTTTAGGGCTCCTGGGGCCATTCTGGAAGGCCCCAGTTCTCAAAGGATGCCTTGAACTTATAAAAACCAGCTAAATCAGAAGAACATTCTCCATATCAGAGTTGGAAACGATGACAGAGATAAGCCAAGGAGATAATAATGATAATAGCCAATGTTGACTGCTTGTGCTAACATGAGCTTACATGCATTATTTCATTTACTCCTCATAATAAGCCTATTAGTTTACAGACAAACAGATGGAGGCACAAAGATTATAGATGACTTGGCCACGGTCCCATGGTCAGCAGATGGTGGAAAGGGATGCAAATGCAGATCTGCTTTACTGTAACTAGAGTCTGCTGACAGGAGCCACAAGAATGGAAAGGTCAGAGAAAGAAAAGTGAGAAATCATTTTTTTTTTTTCTGTGCCAAGTGTATCATAAGAGATTGAAAGCCTAGTCCCTCACCTCTTACCTCTCACATCAGTACCATGTTGAATCTTAAGGATCGCCACTGCTCCCAAGCAAGAAATTTTCAAATTTCATCTGAAGGGGAAAAGACCTGTTTTCTAGAGGGAGTCTTGAGTGAGGAACTTGTAGCAGTAAAGTCAAGGTATTGACCCCTAGACTACAGCAAGAGCTATATACAACATTTTTAATGGATTTTTAAAAGTAGAAATTTCTCTAATTATACAAATAATACATGATATTTGTGAAAAAATGAGGGCAATATGGAAAAATAGAAAGAAGAAAACAACAGTCATCTGTAACCTCCCCATTCGATGATGGCTGTTGTCACATTTGTGTGTGTGTGTGTGTGTAATTTGTACTCTCACTTTCCAATGCATATATATGTCGTACTGTCTTGTAAAATCAGTTCTTCGTATCTGAAATAATTGTTATTTGCCTTGATTTCATCCTTTTCCTCAAGGAAAAAGTGTATCAGAGTGCTCCATTTTGCAAATCTACTAAGTGAATATCAGTTCACAGAGTAGAGCATGGTATGTAATGCAAGCCTGTTTGTTCAAATAAGTGTGTAGATGACATGGGGCTCCCTGGGATGCACTGCATACAGTGTTTGTGAAAAGGCCTAGTTCTTTAAGGAGGACTTGGTTGTTCATCATTCACTGACATTTCTAACCAGTAAGCATTACCTGAAAAATGTCTACTATACTGAGTAACCTCATCATTTATTAGATAACTATTTATGTATCAGGAGAGATTTATTTCATCATCTACCATATGGATAACATTCAAAAACGTTACATAGACAGAAACCAGAAGAGCGGTTTCTAGGACTGAGCTCCAAGTGGAATCCTGGTTCTGTCTGATCCCACTTCCCCTTCTCAAGCCTAGGGGACCTCATCTCCTTCGACATCCCTGCCAAAGGTGGTTCAAAGCCCCCCAGTCCAGCACACACAGGAACTTGGCTTTCTCGGGCAGGAATGCAGCTGGGCCTCTCCAGTCCTCTCTGAGTATCTCATCTGGGAG
Organism: Neomonachus schauinslandi; assembly: GCF_002201575.2. Lineage (NCBI taxonomy): Eukaryota > Metazoa > Chordata > Mammalia > Carnivora > Phocidae > Neomonachus > Neomonachus schauinslandi. The sequence goes on along the minus strand of NC_058409.1, from coordinate 32,873,337 downwards.
CCCACATGGCTCAAGCCAGCCGACAGCCAGGTCTGGTAGACTGCTGCTGTTGTCAGCTCTTGGCACACCCAATGCCATCCATCTCTCGTCCTTTTCTCCCACTCATCGAGACAAAGTCCCACCAGTTCAGGAGCCCTGCATGCTTCCTCTGTGCAGCCCAGACATCTGTTTTGAGTTGAGAGTCAGTGGCCGGTCAAGCGCCTGCACGATGCAGCTGGATTTGTTGATGTAAACAAAGGAGCTTGCATGTGAGTTTTCTGACCCCGAAAAGGCCCCATAGGACGATCCCCTCGGGCCTCCATCAGGATTTTAACCTTGTCCAAGGGGACAAGGAAAATGAACTTGAGTTTAGTTAATGAGCTACAGCCGAGAGAAAAGCAAAGCACTTGGGCCCTCTCTTTCCTTCCCTGTCTCCATGTAACCCTGTTCTCACCGGGCCATTCCTCAGCCTGAACTGAGGCCAGATCACTGCCGGGCGGGCCATGTGGGGCTCCGGGGAGCCACGGGTTAGCCGGCTCCTCTGCTCGTGGCGGACACTTTCCTTCACACCCCCAGTGCAGGGCTCCCTTCCCCCCTTGCTTTTTTCGCTTTGTGTTTCCATGCTTCATTAGATTTTATCTTTACTTACAAAAGCAAACAGTTCATACCTAAATTTATGTTTTAACAGTTAATCATCTCTGGCCCCACCATCTATTCTACTTTTTAGCTCCATGAAATTCCTGGGGTCCTCTTCACATAGGACATTTGCAAACAAAAAAACTAAATGATAATTCAGATCGAAAGACCTCCTAACTCTGGGAGTGACTGAATTTCTTCATTGCTCAAGAATGAAGTTTTTTCATCAATGAAACCGAGAATAATGGTATGCTCAAGTGCCACCCCATGAAATCATGAGATAACATCTAGGAAGCACTTCATAAGACAGTACAAATTAATTAGACTTTATAGTTATATACTTATTTTTTTAAATTTCCTAACATGCTATGTTTTGATCATGCTTACTTTTACAATTACCTTCTGTTGCAACTGGTGCTGGTTATATATTTCCAGTAGTGATACCAAATTTCCATGTGATATAAATTCCAGTTTGAACACTAACTCAACTTTAAAAATACTTATTAAATGATAATTAAAGATAAATTCGAGCTGCATAAATCTAGATTAATCAGGACAAATCGTTCTGTATATATGGAAAATGAACCCACTGGAAGAAAAGAAATGACCAAGGAAACAAGAAACCTCAACCAACCCCTAAATCAACCAACTAACCAACCAGGCAGCAGAAATCTCAGAGTAAACATGGACATCTGTGGCACCGTGCAAAATGATTTTCTTTCTTTTTTTTTTTTTAAGATTTTATCAATTTGACAGAGAGAGGCGGTGAGAGTGGGATCACAAGCAGAGGGAGAGGGAGAAACAGGCTTCCCACCGAGCAGGGAGCCCGATTTGGGGCTTGATCCCAGGACCCTGGGATCATGACCTGAGCCGAAGGCAGATGCTTAATGATTGAGCCACCCAGGCGCCCCACGTACAAGATGATTTTCAATGGCTCTTTACCACCACCAAGACCAAAACAGCCAAATTAGGCATTTAGTCTTCATGGCCCTGCTTCTTCCTGTGTCCCCCACAACTTGCTTTTCTTATCCTGCCATCCTCACTGGAAAGCCTCAGGCATCTGACATTGTCGACTAGACCCATCTGGGTGTGGGTCTCCCTCAAGAATTCTATGCTCCATGATCCCAGGGTCCTGGGATCGAGCCCCACGTCGGGCTCCCTGCTCAGTGGAGAGTCTGCTTCTCCCTCTCCCTCTGCCTGCCTCTCTGCCTACTTGTGCTCTCTCTCTATCTCTCTGTCAAATAAATAAATAAAATCTTTAAAAAAAAAAAAAAGAAGAATTCTATGCTCCAAATTACCATTTGCCCAAATCATGACTTTTTTTTTAAGATTTTTTTTTTAAGATTTTATTTATTTATTTGACCAGAGAGATACAGCAAGAGAGGGAACACAAGCAGGGGGTGTGGGAGAGGGAGAAGCAGGCTGTCTGCCAAGCAGGGAGCCCAATGTGGGGTTCGATCCCAGGACCCCGGGATCATGACCTGAGCCAAAGGCAGACGCTTAACGACTGAGCCACCCAGGCACCCCTTTAAGATTTTATTTATTTATTTATTTGACAGAGAGAGAGACAGCAAGAGAGCACAAGCAGGGGGAGCGGCAGGCAGAGGGAGAAGCAGGCTCCCCGCTGAGCAGAGAGCCCGACGCGGGGCTCCATCCCAGGACCCTGGGACCTGAGCCAAAGACAGACGCTCAATTGACTGAGCCACCCAGGTGCCCCAAGACTCTTTAAAATAGGTATGTTTTTAAAATATTAGCCAGAAATCTTAGTTATCCGATTTAATAAATGTCAGCAAATATCCACTGAGCATCTACTAAGTGTGAGACAAGAGTGTGTCCATGGGAGAAGGGAGAGCATAAGATCCAATCCCTGTCCTCAAGGAATTGAAAAGTCACTAGGGAGGCCAACCAGAGGATGCAAATAACTATAATTGATGGGTAGAATGTAGTGACTGCCACAAACAGCGCCAGCCAACACGCTGCAGGAGGAGACAATGAATTTGAACTTGGTGAGGATCAGGACAGGTTCACAATGGAGGCAGCACTGGCCCTCAGAGAAGCATCTGTCCTTTGAAAAGATTCTGTTAACTCTTGTGGCTCTCCAGTTGGTGAATTATTTTGAGTCCTGTGCCTATTCTGGGCTAACAACTGGAAGAAAGCTTAGCATCCTGACTTTTCTTCCCCGAAATGCACCAGCTCCTTGCTCCGGGGGATCACGCAGTCTCCTCCAGCCAGTGAAACACACTGGGACACATGGGGCTCTGCACACGTCCCTGACCCCACCCACTGAATTCCTGCTCATCCTCAAAGGTTGCAGCTCCGTGTGACCTCCTCAGAGACACCCGGACCACTCTCCCCCTGCTGATGCACTCCCGCTCTCCGGCCACTGGTATCTGATTTCAATGGATGGAGAGAAGAATTGGCACTGTTTCAGATTATCTTAGCTGTTCACTTTTTAAAAAATGCAGTATCTCCCCCTACAGGAGAAAAAATAGACAAGAAAGCGGGAACTTGGCTTTTCTATTGCCTCTGTGTCCTCCGTGCCTGATAAATCATAGTATTTAATAAGTATTGGTTGAATGAATTAATGAATAGTAATAGATCAACTCATCCCTTCCCTGGTTTTTTTCATCTCTCTGATCTGTTATTTTTGCGGGGAGAGATCAATGGTTTTAGAAAATATGTAGGATTAATGTCATACTGATGTAATCAATCAAAAATATTCATACTTGGGACCGCCTGGCTGACTCAGTCAGTAGAGCATGCGACTCTTGGTCTCAGGGTTGTGAGTTTGAGCCCCACGTTGGGTGCAGAGATTACCTAAGAATAAAATCTTTAAAAATATATTCACCCTGGGGCTCAGTATGGCGACTGGCAATTAGCACAGTTTCTTGGGCTTTGGTTCATGAGAGGTTTTCTGCACAGTGCAGGTCTTTTCAGCAAAACCCACACGCTGCACAGCACAATACAGCTCATCACCCCGCTCCCGCCCTTATTCCTTTCAGCAACTATTTAGTAAGCACGTATTACGTACCATGACGTGCAAGGCACTGCAGATACAAAGCTGAGCATCACAGACAAGGGCTCTGCCCTAATGGAGCAAAGTGGAGAGGGAGAAAGAGTCCACGAAATAGCACCAGTGAAGAACAGAGGGATAAGGGGCACCCCACCCTCACCCCCGCCGGAGGGCTGGGCCTGCTCCTGGGGCTGGTCGTAAAAGAAGGCTTATTTGAGTAACATTTGAGGCGAAGTCTGAAGAAGAAGTAGGAATGTGCTGGGGGTGGGAGGCAACGTTGGCCAAGGGAAAAGCAAGTTCAAAGGCCCAGAGGTGAAAGCAAGCTTGGCACATTTATAAAATGGAAGCTCACTCTTGTTAGAGGTGCCTGAAGGGTCCAATGCCAGGGAACATGGGCCTTTTTATTCAACACCAAGACCAAGAGAGCATGGAGGCAGTGTGGGTCACTGACTGTGCCTTGGGAAATGCCTGGAATGTAAGCTCCATGGGGTAAGGACACTGCCAGCTTTATTCACCATATGAGAATGGGGCCAGGAACACAGCAGGGTCTTAATAACCATTTGCTGAGTGAATGAATGAAGCGCCCTAAGATGATCTCAGCTGTCTTCTCTAGTGTCACCAGGCCCCAAGGCATCATAAGACTGGGAGGTGTCTTGAGAGCTGGCTGGTCTGCTCCGCCCCCTCAGGCTGTCTGACCTGCCCTGAAAACTCTCAGAGGCGACACTACCTTGTGTATTTTATGAAGAATAGTGGCATGACTCGGAAATTCAGTTCTGAGGTCATACACATGCAACTGAGGGACAGATGATCTGTCCAGTCATTTGGTGAGTCACAGCAGGATGGACAGGAGCAGGGACAATAGTCCTTAATGCTCCGACTGGCAGGTCAGGTAGCGAGGGCACTCTGGCTCCCCAGCATTATCTGTCATCTGTTAAGATGCCCTGATGCCTCATTTCTCAATCTGCGAGTGAAGATCAATGAGACCCACATTCTCAAAGCAGCGCCCTCAAACGCGGAAATTGTATTTTCTGGTATAGCTGGCAGACCCAAGTTTCTCTCACCTCTCATTACCTCTCAGCCCTGGCTGACTGCTGCCATCTCTCCCAGAGAAGGCTACTGCGCCTGTGATCCAGGATATCCTGGCTGGGAAGCTGGGAAGCACAGACACCACATCTGGCCTAGGCCCACATCGCTCACCCTATCTGAGGGGCCGCTGCCTCTCACTTGGGCTACTGCACCTGTTCCCTGCTTCTGCCTCACCTCCCCGACTTCTCCACTAAGCCCCCAGAGTGATGTTTTTAAAAAGCTAATCTGATCATGTCACACCCCAGCCCGCACTGCTCAGTGGTTTTCCACAGTCCTTCAGAGAGAAGTCTCCAGGGCTCTGCATGGCCTGACCCTGCCATCTCCAGCCACAGCCATCTCTCCTCATCCACAGCAGGCTATTTTCTCCCCAAGTGAAACATGCTCTTCCTGCACTCAGGACCTTTGCACAAGTTCTTCCTGCTACCTTCTTTTCCCTACTCACTAGGAATATAAATTCCACTTCTTCTAGGAAGTCTTCCCATCTCTCAGGCTCTGTAGGTCACCTATTATCTAACTTCCATGGTACCCTGGACTTCACTGCAACACTCAGTTCACTGGGAATCCCTTTTATGGTGGGCCTTCCCCACTTGAATGCAAACTTCAGGAGGTCCTTGTTGTGTCTGCCTTATTCCCCACTATATTCCTCGTGTCTGGCACAGCGGAAGCTCATCAAGTGAATAAATGAGGACTCCAATCTTGGAACTCTCGGGAAAAACTGGACCAATTAAAATAGGAGGCAGAGAGAAACGGAAACAAAACAGAACCTCATTACATTGCTAAGCTAAATGACCCCCTGCCCCCCTCCCTGGAAGCCTGATTTCATCTTATCATGGGCGTGTATATTGTGACTAGGCCTCAGTTCATTCTTCAGAACTGGTTTCTGGTTCGGATTGGAGACATATGGGCCTCGCCACCATGTGCCACCATGGTCAGTAGCCGGGGCTCTGTGACAATCCAAATCAAGTCAAGATGCACTGCCTGTGGCCTGTGCCCTCCGCTGCAGAGACAAACAGCCCTCCTGTCCCAGCCTCACACAGCAGAACAAGGCCAGAAGGACCTGGAGCCTTCACTCGTTTTGTCTTACCTTCTGTCTTATTTTCTTCCCCCCAACAAGGACAAACAATAATTCAGTAAAGGAAATATGAGTAATGGAAAGAAAGAGAAAAAAATAAACATATCAAAATGGGCAGTGTCCCTTGGGCCACTGCTTTTAAAGAAAACAAGGAGAGTCGATTTGGAGATATTTCAGTAACTTTGGAGAAAAAAGGAGAAAAATAATCAAGCTGGCCTCTCCCTTTCTAGGCTGGATTCCTTCTCTCTCTCTTGATGTAGAAAGAAAGGATTTCTCAGGCCAGGGGTTGTCACTCTGGCATGCATCAGAATCCCGTGGGGAGATGTGTTGAGCTTGCAGGGGCCAGCCCCAACTCAGGTCCAGTGAATGAAAACCCCTGGGGGAGGGGCCCTCACAGGATCACCCCTCCACCCCTGCAGGGAGGGCCCTCTCCAAGGAACAAAGCTCAGGAGGCAAAGGCAGAGTTATGCCCTGTGCCCATTGACGTAAGGTACAGCTCAGGTAAAGAACACAGATGTGCTCCTGGGGTCCCCAGAATCAGGTACTGAAAAGCTTGTTCAGGGGCGCCTGAGTGGCTCAGTTGTTAAGCGTCTGCCTTCAGCTCAGGTCATGATCCCGGGGTCCTGGGATCGAGCCCCACATCGGGCTCCCTGCTCGGCGGGAAGCCTGCTTCTCCCTCTCCCACTCCCTCTGCTTGTGTTCCCTCTCTCGCTATGTCTCTCTTTGTCAAATAAATAAATAAAATCTTTAAAAAAAAAAAGAAAGAAAGAAAGAAAGAAAAGCTTGTTCAAAGTAAATGGAAAAGGCCTAAGAAAATCAAAAGAATTAGTGCAAAACATACAGCTTTATGAAACAATGAGCAATCAACCTGTGGACCCCTGGTGAGTCTTACCCTGTTTTGGTTCAAAACTCAGCAGAGGCTTTGTTACCTGGATCTCAGGAGTTGTGAAAGGAAAGCAAAGTTCTCTAAGCAAAGCAACCACTTCTCTCCGCTATGGAAGGGCGGAGTCGGAGTGCCTTAGAGAAAGCCAAGCAGCCTTTACAGTGCGTCCCCCCCATGGCAGGAAAGGATGAGGGGAGCAGGGGACAACACAGCCCAAACCCAGGAGGGAGGCTGGTTCTTTTGCGAATTCCCAAGCTATGAAAGACAGTCATGATCCCATTTGTGGTGAGCTCATCACTTGCTAGGTACCGCGCGCTATTTGCTTTCCATGCTCTTACCGAATGTGATCTTTACAACAACCCTGTGAGTAGGTACCGTTCACTTGAGGAAACCGATTCAGAGAGCATGAGCGACTCACCTGCAGTCACACATCTATCTATAAAGGGGCGAGTCGGAGATAATACCCGTCAGTCTGAATCACAGTGAGTTCTTAACTTGTATCTTGGCTGTCTCTTATTTTAAAGACAAGGACAGACACCATTTGGAATGTGACATGAGCAAGAATTCTCAGTTGTCTGCCATTTTTATTTGGCTGGGCCAAGCCTCACCTCAACCTGGGAGATGAACCAGGTTCTTATTTCAGTAAGTGTTACTGACGGCCTTCAATACATTGTGCTCTGTGGCAGGTACAAAAGCCCCAGATTTAATAAGTGGGAGATGAGGTCCCCCTTGCAAGAATTTACTGTAAATTTACAAATATACAGCGTATTAAAGAGACAGACATAAAACACTGACAGGTAGTTTTACCAGAGGTCTGGGAATTGCTGCATCATACAGAGTCACCGATGCCTGGAGATTTAGAGAGGAGGTGAGCTTTGAACAGAGGTCAGGACTGGTTTGTCAGAGCTGAGAGGTAAGGGTGGTGCAGCAAAGGACGAAAGCAGCCAAGTGTCAGTCAAAAGACAACTCTGCCTCAGGCCATTCTGCTCCCCCTTAGTCCGGGCCCAGCAGAGTCTGGCAAGTTCCCAAGCTCACGCTGGAAAAGCAACCCTTGGCTTGGGTCACGTGTCCAGTAAATGCCTGCAGTGAAATCCCAAGAAGGGTGCTATGCATCCTCAGAGCACCTTGAGGCAAGGGGAGCAAGGCTCTCATTTTATGAGGTGACTTTGAAACCAAAGTCAGCAGGTCCAAAACTTTCCAAATAATTTCTCCTCTACCTTGAAGAGCAGACATATAAATCAGAAAGGAAGCACATGTAAGCCAAGGAGTAAAAATGGAAATTAAACCCATGATAGGTAGAAACTTTCAGAATATTTTAAGTAAAAACCTTAACAATATGTACGTGCTTTCCCCCGCAATTCCACGTCCATAAATCCTCCCAGGGGGAGGGGAGGGTGCAAGGCATGGGGTGCAAGGATGACTATAGCAGTTTTGTTTATAATAGTGACAAACAGTACACAACCAAGTGTCCAACAAGAGAAGATTAGCTTACAGAGTTCAGCATGTCCACAAAACAGAATCCTATAATCCTCTGTAGCCATTGCAAATGGAGATGTAGATTTATGTTTATTAATGAGGGAAACAGTCCTAATGTATTTAGTCAAGTCTGGTTATAAACAAGCAGATTATAAAACTATACATATATATATATTTTTTACAAAATGGAATCATGTGATTCTACTACTTCAATTGAATAGAATTGAAATCATATGGAATAAACTCTTTGATCACAGTGTAATTAACCTAGATATCAAAAACCATAAGATAACTAGGACAACTGCAAATATTTTCAATTAAACAACACACTTTGAAATAATCCATCAAAAGAAAATGTATAGGGTAAGGAGAATTTATAGAGTAATTTAAACTGAACAATATAACAAAATATAGCATATGAAAATTTGGGGAGGCAACTAAAACAATTATTAAAGGGAAACTTTTACCTTTAGCTGCTCATATTAAAAAAAAATTTAAGGTCTAATATTAATGACCCAATATTCTGCATGAAAATAAATAAATAGGGGCACCTGGGTGGCTTAGTCATTTAAGTGGCTGCCTTTGGCTCAGGTCATGATCTCAGTCCTGGGATTGGGTCCCCAGCGGGGAGCCTGTCTCTCCCTCTCCCTCTGCCTGCCACTCCCCCTGCTTGTGTGCGCTCTCTCTCTCTGACAAATAAATAAATAAAATCTTTAAAAATATATTAAAATTAGGGCGCCTGGGTGGCTCAGTCGGTTAAGCGACTGCCTTCGGCTCAGGTCATGATCCTGGAGTCCCGGGATCGAGTCCCGCATCGGGCTCCCTGCTCAGCGGGGGGTCTGCTTCTCCCTCTGACCCTCTTCCCTCTTGTGCTGTCTCTCGTTCTCTCTCTCAAATAAATAAATAAAATCTTAAAAAATATATATATATTAAAATTAATTAATTAGTTAATTAATTAATAAAAGGGCAAAGTAAAGCAAAAGTAAGCCAAAATAAAAAAAATGAAAAATAAAGATAGCAACAAAATAGAAATCAGGCAAACAATGCAGAAATCTAAGAAAGCAGAAAGCTGTCTTTCTGTTTCAGAAAATCTGAGATATTCCTATCTATAAGACCCTGTATAAAAGGCTTATATCTCTATGAATAGACATGTTAACAGAAGTTATCTTTGGCTGATAGGATCGGGGACAATCTTTAAAGACTTCTTATTGACGTTCATCTGTATTTTCTTTTTTTTTTTTCTATCCTTCTTTTATATTTGAGGGCTCCTAAGGGGACTGACATCCTCTGCTTATTTGCTGAAAAGCAACAGACCCTACCTATTAACCCTTTGTTTCCCAAAGGAGGGGCATGGGCCCCTGATGATACAGAAGTTCTGAGTGGTATGAAGATATCTTTCAATCACACTGCAGAGAAAAAGGGGGCCCCCTTTGAAGTTTCCTTCAGTTATTATGACTGTATGCAAGGAGACAGCTTTGGTCTGGTGCAACTATGTTTTTGAATGCTTTCCTCTCTTTGTGAGCAAAAGGGCTGCAGGGGCAGGAAGCAACACCTAAGCAGAAGCTAACCACAGCTGCCCTTCACTGTGTTTATCCCGAGGACTGCCTTCTGTTCATGGGATGCTTTTGCATTAATACTCGAGAGAGATAGCTTCCTTCAAACAAGGAAATGCAATTGAAGGAAAACCACGCATCAGTAGTTTAAATAGAACTCACAAATAAGGAATTTGGTCAGGGCATAGCAATCAAAATGATGAAGCTAGCACACCTCTGCTGCAGTCCCAAGGAAAGCGGTGTGAAGCTCTGGGGAGGAAGAAACTGCCCCTGAAGAGTATCCGTGTGCACTGGCCTGTCCCCATGGGTCCCTCAGGCCTTGATTCCTGTCTATCGTGTCACTGAGGTATCAAAACAACAGCACGGAAATAGTGAATGTGCAATTTGCTCAGGTGATGGCCCAGGCAGTAGGAAGACCATTTCAGAACAGGATTCCAAGTCCAGATAAATCCTGCTGGGAGGATGATTGATGTGGGAGGTTTCTAAGAGCAGATAACATTTCTTTGCAATGTTTGCCTGGAGGAAAGAGGCCCTTCCGCAGGAAGAAGGTCAAGGCCGGTCTATTTTTATAAAAGCATTTCAAGTGGTTTAGTGGACTTATTTCCTGTGGTTCCCAGGAATCCTGCAGCAGGCTCCCAGGAGGATGTTGGTGATAGGGAGCAGAGACTTGATGAGTGACAATCAATAATTATCTCTATATTTGCTTCACTTTTTCCAATAAAAATAATCTAGGGGAAAAACACTTGCTCTAGAAGAGCAAAGTTCACAACAACAAAGGGCAGAATGGGACATGAAAGTCCCTTAGTGTGTGGCAGAGTCCCGAGGTCAAGATTTTGCAAGCTGAAGATTGATTTATTCACTCATTCCCTTTTACTCAACAAATAATCGAGCATCCCCTCTGTGCCAGGCACTGTTTATGGGCTGGGAAGAAGATGGTAAATAAACATGGCTTCTGCCCTCCAGGAGCTTACAGTTTACTGGGCAAGGAAGAGATCAGACAGGTCACCACATGGAAGGATACATACTTAATCACAAATGGCAGGAAGCATTGGGAAGGAAAGAACAGGAGGTACAAAAGAGACTAATGGAGGTGGGGGTGGGGGCAGAACTTAGATTGGGAGGTCAGGGAAGACCTTTGAGGAGGTGGCTTCCACTGCCATTGAAGAGTGAGCAGGAGCCAGCTAGGGGAAAGTGCTAGAAAGTGAACAATGTGTATGAAGGCAGCCATGTGGAAGAGACCACACTAGACTCAAGGATCCAAGAGCAGATAGGAGTGGAGGAGTGACTGGAATATAGTGGGCAAAGGGAGGGAGTGGTGGGAGGTCAGACCAGACCATCCAAGATCTTGCAGGCCATGGTAAGGATTCAGATTTTACTTTATGGAAATGAGAAGCTACAGAAGGTTACAAGCTAGGGGTTGATGTACGTTTCCAAAGATCCTTCTGACTCTGTATAAAAATGATGGGGGTCCATGGACAAGAGAGGAGGCTATTTTAGAAGTTAAGAAGTGGACTGGACTGGGTGTTGACAGTAGGTACTAAGTACATAAATTTGATAGCTCTTAACTTGACCATAAGAGATTAGGAATTCTACTAGCATACGGAGCTGGGACTAAGGTGAGGCAAGGGAGGTACTTGCTTTGGGCACAAAATTTACTCAGAAACCAAGATAAATAATACTTTAGTGCAATATTTTTTTAAGTTTATTTATTTATTTAAGTAATCTCTACACCTAATGTGGGGCTCAAAGTCATGACCCCAAGATCAAGAGTCGCATGCTCCTCCAACTGAGCCAGCTGGGCACCCCTTTAGTGCAATATTTAAAAAAAATCAAATTTAGGGCAAAACAATCCTTGATGAACAAAATATCAAATTTCTTTTTTTTTTTTTTTTTATTCATGAGAGACAGAGCGAGAGAGAAAGGCAGAGGGAGAAGCAGGCTCCCAAGGAGCAGGGAGCCCGATGCGGGACTCGATCCCAGGACCCTGAGATCATGACCTGAGCCGAAGGCAGACACTTAACCATCTGAGCCACCCAGGCGCCCTCAAATTTCTTTGAAAAAGACAGGATCAGCAACAGTGCTGTGCCAAGCCACATAAGGAGCCTGAGGCAAAAGGAAAACGTCTGTAATATTGTCTGTATTTAAAATTTTGATTTTTTGTTCATTTCCTCACTCTTGTTCTGGCTAGCTGACCTTCCCCACTGTAAACCAAGAGGTCACCATGTCATTTTCTGCTCTTAAAATAGATACTACGCAAAGAAAACTAACGACAAAAATCATCACAAGCCCCCTGGTGGTACAGATGCTCTTCTTTTTCCTGATTCTGGAGACTCTGAGATAGAAAGTGCATCATAGTTGCTCCATAAATATTTCTGATAATGTTAATGGCTAACATCTATCAGGCTCTTCATATGTCAGGAACTTTGCCAGAAACTGGTAAATACAACAATCTAATTTTATCCTCACACCAATCCTGTGAGGTAGGTATAGCATTATCCCTGTTTTACCATGGTTGGCATATACTTGGTTAGCACTTAGTGAATATAGGAAGACAGAAAGGGTGTACAGATCAAAGGGAAAATGAGAGAAAAGAAAGTGACAGGCCTCATACTATTCCTTAAAAGTCCTATCTGGATAACCAGTGATTCCAACTCCCTTGGCAAACACTCTTCTCTGACAAACACTAATTACCACACTTAAATGGACCTGTACAGAAAGGACTATTTTTGGTAAGTTAGGTGTTTTAAACCAAACAGCTTTTCTAAGAACATATTTCTTGAATTCATTCATTCCCAAATATTTACTGAGCAATCAGTATGCAACAGGCACACATCTAGGTGCTATCATGTGTGAGCAAATCAAACCTGAATGTGGGTCCTCGTGAGACTTATAATCCACAGTGTGTGCGTGTGCGTGTGTGTGCTGAGAGTTGTGTTGGCATGAGACAGTCAATAACTAGGAAGCAAACACATATATAAGATCATAAATTATCATAAGTATTATAGAAGTATAGACAGGGAAGTGAGGGGAGCTACCCTATATATGGTGGGCCCGACGCAATTAGACTCAGGGAGGCAGGTATCCTGCTTCCCATAGTACTTATGTTGCTGAAAATGCTGTGTGAAGAATTTTTGCAAATCACATCAACCAAACTCCCTTCACAGAGTGTGAAACTTTACAAACTAATGACTTATTCCTATCGAGGACAGTTTCAAAAAGCAACACCATTTACTTATTTTCTACCCAAACACATCTATGGAAAAGGTCTTCCCACCACTGAAGGGTCAAGAATACAATACTGGAAAACACTGGAAAATGTTCTGCCTTCTGTCTGCCCCACCCCCATGGGCCCATCTAAATGTCTAGATTTATGGAATTCCCGAGGAGCCCCATGAACCCGCCAACACCAAGGAGGAACCAAGGAATGTAGGACCTTTGAAAGCCAGCAGAAATTATGCACAAAATGATGGCAGCCTAGCGAAGTAAGGAGAAGTCCCTCTGACGTTTCTTTTTCCCTCCTGTTGCCTAATCTACTTTCAAAGGCCAATAATGTAGAAATTCTCCATTTTTCAAACAATCCCACCCAACAGAATAGCACTTTGATCTCGAAAGCACGAGAAAGGAGCAGTGGATGGTGCAGGGTATAAATCGCTTTGAAAGGTCAGTCAGAAAAAAGAAATAAACAAGGAGAGGAACCATGAGGAGTTGAAGGAATGAAAGCAAACCATGCTTTGAACTACCTGCCAACTTGAAAGCAAACTCCCCTGAGAGGCCACGGATGACAGATGAGTGTATTATCAAGGTTACTGGTACCTACCTATGCTTGCGAGGTGCAACCCGCACCTTTCTGGTGATGCTAGACACCGGGGGTAGGTTTATCTTAGTTTACCCTCTTGGATACAAGATTTCAACACACTTCCAAGCTCTTTCATCCCTTATCAAACACCAGTCCTTGCCCGGGGCCTTCGGTGATACTCTCTTACTTCATCTTCTTCCCATAAAACGCACCTGGTTCCTGCCAACAGCTGGGTTGTGGATAGGGCTGCATGTGGAATACCAATGACATGCTCACAGGACCATGGGAGCCACTGGGCCTGCTGAAACAGGGCAAAATGTGAGGATGGGAGAATGGTCCCTTTTGGACTTTCTGTGTGGGATCAAAGAGAGCTGGCAAGTGAAAGGAACCTCTAAAAATAGCCAAAGTCCTTAAAAAGAAATCATGCAAAGGGAAACAAGGTTTATACTGTCCTAATGTAGGCTCTGCAAAAACTAAGGCCTGGCAGGCTGACGCTGGGACAGCTTATTATTTTCTTCCGGCCCTTTGGTGGAGACACCCACTGGGTCCCTTTGCAAATCCCGGGCCCTGCTCCCCCGCCTGCTTCCTGCATAGCACTAGAAGCCTCTGCAGGAATGTAGCTCTGCTGGGGCACAGCTGGGGCCTCCATGGCCCACTTTCAAGATCCAGAATAGACTCTGACATGTGAAATGAGCTCCACGGGGTTTACAATCCTCCTTCGTATCCAAGTACCTTAAACACAAAACCTCATGCCGGGATTGCTAACCATTCTTCCAGAGACGCCTGGATATCATGTCTGGCAGAAATGTGAGTTTTGTCCTTTTTACTCTTCAGTGTTTTGAATGAGCATGGGGCCCGTGGAAATGAGGCTGCCCAACAGAGGGCTGACATAATAAATGGATGTCTTAGGGCTCAGGGTTTTGTTCTTGGCTAAGCTACAGATTTGCTTTGATAAGCTGTTCAGCCTCTCTGTGTCACACTTCTCTTGGCTAGAGAAAAAGAGAAAGGGCTCATCTATCCCACGTCATAGGAGGAATAGAAAATACAAAATGATTATCAAGTATCTCATGTAGTATCTAAACACAACAGGCATCCAGAGATGCCTGCTAACTCATGCAAAATGCTTTGTGAAACTCCAAGTGCCATAAAAAGGTAAATAACCAATGCTGTAAACCATAGGCTCTTATTAACAACCATAACAACACCTTTTATTTCCCAGGCACTAACTACATGTGAGGCCCTTCCCAGGCCTGCCTTGCTCTATGCCTCCCTCACAGCACCGATACGAGATCAGTAGGCTTAATAGCTTCATTTTACAGATGAGGCAGCTGAGGATCAGAAAGGTTAATGACTTGCCCAGTCATGCAAATAGTTAATGACACAGCAGAAACCAAACCCAGGTCTATGAGAACTTCCCTTTTTCCTGGCCTTTCCAGCCCAATTGGAAGTAGGACTATCCACTCATTTCCCCCAGTGGGCTCTGGCCTTAGCCCAGCCCTTTGAAAGCAATAGCAATTGATTCTACTGTGACAAAGGCCAGGAGGGACTTGACTGCCACTGGGTCATCTTGGGGAAGCATCACAGTGACGATCAGAAAAGCGCTGGTGGGGGTATTTATCGCACTGAGCTGAGAAAGAGGACCATTCTGTGTCAAGGGAGGAACCTGCAAAGACTCCACTCAATAGACACAAGTATCTGTCGATGGGGCTGTGTGAGTTATGGGTGCTGGGAGGGCTTGGGGAGTGAACAGAATAGAGAAGCTAAGGATCAGTTATCTAAAGGCCCTTTTGTCTCTTTCCCGTATTTCTTTGGCAGTTAAAATCATGGACTCTGCAGTTAGAAAATGCTACGTTCAGATCTCGGCTCTAACATTGATTTATCTGCGTGACCTTAGACAAACTGTTTAAACTCTCCAAGCCTTGGTGTCCTTCACTGCAAACTGGGGATAAAAAAAGCAATGCCTTGAGTTCAGTTCAGGGCAGCCTCCTTATTCAATTAATTAAACTTTGGGACATGACCAGGCTAGGGTAGATGATTACATAGAAAATATTATTCTATTCATTTATCTCTCAGCCGAAAGAAAGATAGAAAGAAAGAAACAAAGAAACAAAGAAAGAGAGAAGGAAGGGAGGGAGGGAGGGAGGGGGGAAGGGAGGGAGGGAAGGAGGGAGGGAGGAAGGAAGGAAGGAAGGAAGGACGGAAGGAAGGAAGGAAGGAAGGAAGGAAAGGGAAAAGCAATGCCTACCCCACAGAACTTCTCTGAGGATTAATTAGAATAATGTATGTAAAGCACTTAGAACAGTACCTGGTACATAGTATATGTTCAAGAAAACGTCACTACTTTATGATTTATGAACCTATTTGATTATTTATGGGTATGTCCAGAATAGGCTATTGGGAAACATACGGTAGGGCAAGCCCTCAGCATTTCCAGAGATAACAAACACATACTTCAAAAGACTGAGCTTGGAGAAGCCAAATTTTGTAGGTCAGGAGGGAAGAACAAAAAACACCTAGCAAGCAGACCATCTTCCTACGAGTTGGAAGGTCTGCTCTCTTGGAGAAAGGAATGTCCTTGTGGGCTGGTTCTGGAGATTGTAACTTGCACAACATTTTCAAAAGAGTTTTGGAGGCACATCAGTGAGAGCAGCCTGGAGAACGGGCCCAGAGCCCCTGCAGAATCACTTTGCATTTGGCTGGAAGCCCAGGGCTCTAAAGCATCAGTCTGTAGGAAGGATACATCCATGTAAGAAGCGTGGAGGTCTTCAGGCTGGCCGAGAGCCTACAGGATGCTCCGGACAGAGGGACACCAGTACCTGGGGCCTGCAGAGCATGCTGCTGTACTGGGGAGTGCGCAGTTTTTCCTCTTGGAGGGTGTTTTCTCTAAGCATCAAAATAATTCCTGACCTCCAAATGAATGATGCTCTATGGGGGTCTGAGTTTTGGCAGTGGATAGCCCCACTGCAGAGAATTAAAGACCCAGAACCCAGGGAACAAATAATGGACACTGGAGGCGATCCCTGGAAATGTGTGCGTCTCTGCTTATGTTTTCCTACTCCTCGTAAAGGAGTGCGGAGGCTAACAGTGCGATTGAGCTGTTGGGGGATACAGCCTGACTGGATTTCCAGGCCCTACTTCCTGCCAGCTACATGCGGTCCAAACATCTATGCCCCTTTTACTGGAAGCTCGGCTGGATTGATCCGGTATGGCCAGATTATAACCTCCTTAAAGACAGATACTGTGATTTCTACTATAGGCCCAGAATCCCTTCTCTGAAAAGCCTTGGGATGATATGTTTCTGAGCGGAGACTTTGGGGGATTTTAGACAGGTGGTTTGGTATGTACATTGTATATTATGGAACAACCTCAGTGGGGTCTGGGGCAGTTCCCTGTCATCAGAAACACTGGTGATTCTGTACCAGATTACACAAATATTAATACAAAGGGTGATAAAGACTTTAAATCGTCTCAGGGCAATTTGGGTCAGGTTTTGCCACAATTTGAGTTATGAAAGAATGTCTAGTTTTCAGAGCTTTTTGCATCTCAGAATGTAGATTAGGGATTTCAGGTCTTTCTTTTCATTTCCATTTCTTTCTCTTTATTTACTTTTTTAAATTTCCAGAACAGTCTGCCTGTGGCAGGTGCTGAGTAGAAGTGGTTGGCATCTAGAGTGTGACATCTTGATCTCCCTCAAATAATATTTGATCCTGGAAGCCAGGGGATGGTTTATTCTCGGTGACTGGGGGATTCTTGAGGATTAGAAGGATTCTAAATTAAAGAACAGGAGAGAAAGACATTGAACCCACAGGCTCTCTGTCACCCTGGACAGTAACACACAAACCCATGAATACACAGAATGGTGACTAGCACCTGATATTCAGCGCCCAAGTAAACGAGAAGAGGGCATCATGGCACATCAGAGGCAATGGTAAGCTTTAACTGATTGCTTAGAAAATGACATTTTTAAAATATTGCTAAAATATTACTAAATGTTAAACTCAAGTTTGTTCAATGCTAAGTCAATAGCACAGGGGATTGGCAAAACGAAACAACAAGCTACATGGAGAATGATAATCAAGCTAACATCTGTGAATGCTTACAAGTTTTCAAATGCTGGGCTTAGCACTTTATATACATGATCAATGAACATGGCAATTCTGCGTGGTAGCTAATGGGGCCCCATTCTGCAGATGGGGAAACTGAGGCTCTGTGAGACTGAGTGAGTACTTTGCTAGTGAGTGTCCAGCCAGGACTAAAACTTGAGTCTAGTAGTATGCTGGTAAACCAGCTATCAGAGAAAAGGAAGGAAGGAAGGAAGGAAGGAAGGAAGGAAAGAAAAAATTGAAGGAAGAAAGGGAGGTGGGGGAAGAAAAAGAAGAAAAGAGAGAAAAAAGCCCTGATTATAGTATTTTCCAATTTCTGTGGTGTAAATACTCTCACAAGGGTTGATTTCAAGCCCACTAATGATTTACTAACCTGAATATTTAAAAATTGGCTTTCACAAACCGGGAGGAACCACCTCCTGTACATGCGGTCAAATCCACCCCATGGCCATGTCCACAGTTTGCTGCCAGCTCTGGAGGATGAGATTGCAGTTCACGGAACACAACTGGCCTGGGAGCACCAGACCAAGATGCTAGCCCCGCCAGTCAGCCAAGGCCACATTCCTACCTCAGACCTGGTACAGATCCCTGAGCGGGGGAGGAGGGGGAAAAAGACAGAAAAGCACCCTGTCTCCCTTTCTTCAGGCAAACTTTCCTCACCAGAGGGTGTGAGGTGGGTTCCTGCCAACCTGGCACTCCCTGACAGAAATAACAAAACCTAGAGTTCTTTTTAGGCCCTACAGACTTTTGCGCCGTGAGGTAAAGAAGTGAGGTAAAGACTCGAGACTAAAAGATCTGATCCTTTTTTGAGATCTTTCAATTCCCAAATATTGCCTTCAAAGAAGTAAGGAAGTATCTTCTACAAGATGGGGAAAAATGTTTGGGTCTGCTTTTAACCAAGGGTAGGGTATTCCAGCCTAATTTGAACTCACTTAGAATAACGTTT
Organism: Neomonachus schauinslandi; assembly: GCF_002201575.2. NCBI lineage: Eukaryota > Metazoa > Chordata > Mammalia > Carnivora > Phocidae > Neomonachus > Neomonachus schauinslandi. The sequence goes on along the minus strand of NC_058409.1, from coordinate 32,854,794 downwards.
AGGGTCTTGGTTTAGCCTCTCTGTTGATACCTGTAGGACCCCACCTTCTAATTAGGTCTTCTGATAACATGTTTCCACTAGAGGCTCCTAAGAAGGGACCGGCCTGGTATTCAATCCACAAATATGCCGAGGGCAATGATTATGTGCAGGCATTTGCTAATAAATGCAGGGCCTAGAAAAAGAGGCATAGCTTTTGTTCCGGAGCTTCTGAGACTAGTGAAGGAGACAGTCAGGTAACCTTAGTTAAATTATATTCATTTACTCATTAAACAAATATTTATCAAGGGCCCATTAGATGCCAGGCATTTTGCCAGGCACTGATGGTGAGTAAGACAGATTGGTTTGTACTATTATGGAGCTGACAGTCCAGTCATAAAGGGAGACATTAATTAAATAATCACAAGAATGAATGTGTAATTAAAAAACGAAGTAAGAGCTCCGAGGAAATGTTAGATGGTTCTACGAGAATGAGAGGAGCCTGACCCAGTTAAAGAAAGTCAGCAAAGGCTTCCTTGAGGAATTGGCAATTGAACTAGGACTTGAACAAAACGTAGGCGTTCACGCAGGCGAGTGGGGTGGAAGGAAAGAGAGGAATCGTGCTCTAGAGAGAGGGGACCGTGTGGGCCAAGATCCCAGGGTGAACAGGGGCACAGGGGTTTCAGGGAAATGGAAGGCCAGTGTGGGGAAAGAGCATGGTGGGTGATCAGGCAGGGGATAAGCCAAAGCTGGTCCTCCGAGCCCTGCAGGCCCTATTAAGGCCTTAGAACTTTTTTAAAAAAGCAAAAGGGAACTTGTAATTACGTTTTGTAATTGAAGTGTAGTTGACATACAATAGTATATTAGTTTTAGGTGTACAACATAGTGACTCGACACTCATATACATTATGAGACAACAGGGATAAGGCCTTAGTCTTTCCCCCAAGCAGTGGGAAACCACTGGATGCTTTCAGTGGGAGACATACATGGCAATCATAGCCAGGGCTTCCGTAGGGTAAATGTGCTACTAGAGGGGCATATAGGGAATCAACTAAAATCTAAACTGGCGTGTGTGGTGTGGAGGGAGAGGAGGGGGTTGGGGCTGGGGGATGTGTCCACATCGACCTTCTGGAGGAGGACATATCTGAGATGAATTTTTGAAGGGAGAGAATGACCTAGCCCGGCCACGGTGGAAGGTGGAGGGAGGGAGAGAGAATGCTTCTGGGTGAGGGTGAGGGTGTGGGGGGGCTACAGGAAGAAGAGGCCAGTAAGAGAAAAGGCAACAGAACTTATAAACTTCCATTATACTTAATGCCTGATTTCATGTAGTTAATGGATTCATTTATTAGAACAACTTGTGAAAATCCCCAAGGGCCCATGAAGGCTGGGCTTAATGGTTTTATCATGTCATAGACTTCTTTACTCCTCTCCTTTAACGAATCCTGAGTAGGCAAGGAACTTAGGACTAACTACTGCTTAAAATATAGGTAAATTGTAAATAGAGCCCCCAAAGAATAAGGGCTTTTTGTGCCTCTGGGGTTTCCTTCGGCAACAAAAAGGGATTTCATTTTTTGTATGTTTCAGCTGATTCATAAATCCCACTGCCACAGTCTATCAGCTTCATGTTGACTCAAGGCTGATTTTCAGGAGTCGACATGTTCCCCTCAGGTTTCCAGCTATGGATGTGAACTGCAGGGCGGTGAGAGCGATCTGAAGTCAGTACAGCCACCCCCCATTACTGTCCCTCTTACTGCGGGGAGCAGACAGAGAGCACAGTCGTGGCTTTATAACTGTGGGGTGCACTGTGGTTGGGAGGAGAGGGACACCTGAGGACCTGCTGGCCTCTGGCCGAGATCTCCACAGTGATGAAGCCCAGGCTGTCAGGCTTAGACACACATAAGAATGTGAGCATTAGGACAATCCTTGGCCAGACCTGGAGCCTCCAACCTCAGGAGCCTTCTGGTCTATCTGGTCCCCCTTCGTACCAAGGGGATAGAAGCAAGAATGCAAATGGATAGAGCCAAATTCATACCCAGCACTTAGAAAACGACTCAACGGAGACTCCCCGCTGGTGCTAGATCTAGAAGGGAAGCCATCCTTGATGCCCACACAGTCAGGGGCGCACAGGGACCTCCACTTGAGGAAACCCAGGGACAATGACAAACAAAATCCTGTCCACCAAAGACTGGCAATACAAATGGCTATTTGTACAGTTAAGTGGCAACCACCAGTATATAATTATCGTCTCCTGTACCAATGAAGTATACAACTTAGCAAGTCCTTGGGGAAAAAAAAACAAAAAATATTTATTATCTCTTGGCTGTACTTTAAGGCACAGGGATCTGATCACTGTTACATGTTAATGGAGAGGTGATAGGTGAAGATGCCCAAGTTTGGAAGAGCTAAACTGCTTTATATCAGAAGGAGATCCAGAAGCAAATGGAGGGAGGAAATGGAATGAGAGAGAGATTGAGAGGTTGGGTGAAAAAGGGCTGAGCAGAAAGACAGAAAGAGAGACCATGAAAGGAAAAGGTGGGCCCACAGACGTAGAGGCTTGTGGATGAACAAGCAGGGTTTGGAAGAGAGATTGTGGATTTGGGAAAGAAATGCAATGTGCTCCACAAGGTGAAGTCTGCGGATATAAATAACATTTTTTATCTGTTACTACATTATCTGAAAAGAGCTGGATAGAGTTTCACCATATGTGAAGGGGATGTTTGGGATGGCCTGACTTTAAATATAGTTTATGTAGCATATCCAAAATGCTCTTTGGGGGTCGCTGGAGGGACTGCAAAGCATAGCTGAAACCGGGGACTGTGACTGGCCCGTGTGACTGCGGATTGGAAGACATGAACCACAGACATTAAAATACCTGGAGCAAAAGAAACAAAGAGAGGCTTCCAGCATGAACCCTAATTCCAGGAAAATTACTCAAATTGTTTTGATTTACGATGGAATTGCTTTCCATGTGAGCAGATCTATGAGGCCACCCTGGAGATGGATGGATGGATGGATGGATGGATGGATGGATGGATGGTTAATGCAGGGCATGCAGGACCTTCCGTGAAGCACACAGTGCTCCCTAGAGCCTGGCGCTGTGGGGTCTCTTGGGGAATGAGGACATGCCTGGAGTCTCACTTCAAGGTTGACATGGGGATAAAAGTTGGTGAAAGCCAACGTCTGGGTCACAAATGAATAACTTAATGAATAACAAGCTCATGGGGGCAGATGTCTGTGCCAGACAAGAGGTAAAAATCCCACTTTCGGCAATGATACAGTATCAGTGAAGTCCCTTCACCTTTTCATGGTGTTAAGGCCAAGTGACCGCTTTGTTTCAACACACTCCTTTTGAGGCTCGGCACCACCACCTAGAAGCTGTTGACCTTGGACAGGCCATCGAACATCTGTAAGCTTCGGTGTCATTTTAGAAAAAATGGGGATCACATGAGTGTCTGTCTCAAAGAGTAATAAAGAAGGTCACATGAGCTAACTTGTACCCCAGAACGTGTGAATGATGATGATCATTATTATTATAATTGATATTATATTGCTATATTTGATAATAATATAATTGATATTACTGATGATCACCGTGCACAGCCAGCACCTGATCACTTTTGTAAGGAAGCTCCCACATAGTTTTCTGGCTCTTCTTTGCCTCTTCCCTGCGTATCCCTGTTGTCACCAGCGCATTGTTCTCCTAAGTGGTGGGGCAAGGAGATGTTTTAAAATTCTAATGTTTATTACTTTTGCTTTTTAAAAATTAGCTTTGTGTCACTGATGCATTTGTACATGATGATATAAATCTCTATAGAGTGGGTGTCTACACTATTGGAGGATTATACCGTGTAATATGGCGGCTGCTGTGTCAGAATAAATATGTCTCGTTAGAAAATAATGAGGAAGAAGACGGCCTTTGTACAAGGGACAGACCCACCTTCTCTGTGTGATATGAGGACGTACGGAAAGCTGGGGAAGGATAACTGGCAGACCCTTCATCATGATCTGTCTCATCAAGGTTCCTTTGGTACAGCGTCTGCCCTATAGAACCCTCCGGAACACGTGCCATGCGCTTGTTCCCCACTCCACTGCTGTTCCTGCCAGCAAAGCCTTGACGCATGAACCCTTGGCGGTCCCTACTGTGGGCGGTCTGCAAGGCCTCCATCCCTTTTCCTATGGGTCCCCAACAGTCAGGCTATCCGCGGGGCCGGCAGTCCCCAGCCAAAACAGTGGGAGGATGGAGAGCAAAACCTCAGTGCCGGCCTCTCGGCTTTTGTGGGTTTCAGCCAGGGCCCAGGTGTTATTTTAGTGCAACTCCAGTGTTTAATTTGAGGATGTGTGTGGATCAGAAGGAGGGACCAAAACATTATTTTTTTTTCCCTTGGCCAAGTGATTAAATTTGAAGTTCTAAAAAATGCACAGCCTGGTCCAAAGCTGTGTCCAACTGGGAAGTAAGAAATGTCCTGAAAATCCCTCCCGGGCCAGAGACCTTTATTCCTTAACCACTGCCCACCACACAGGCCCGTTTCCTGTGGCCATCACCTGGGCAGTCTGTGGTTACTAACCCACCAGGAGCCCCGTGCCCTGAGGCTCTCCTCCCCTTCTTGAAAGGGTACGCGGCACCTTTGCCGGTGGGACATTCTACAGGGTTGTCTAATTTCTTACAGCCTTGAAAGCGCCGTAACCAGCAGCTGCTGAGCCATGGCTGAAGGGGAAATCACAACCTTCACCGCCCTGATGGAGAAGTTTAATCTGCCTCCGGGGAATTACAAGAAGCCCAAACTCCTCTACTGTAGCAACGGGGGCCACTTCCTGAGGATCCTTCCAGATGGCACAGTGGACGGGACAAGAGACAGGAGCGACCAGCACAGTAAGCACCCATCTCTCTTGCAGCCCCCTGCCTTCCTGGTGTCTTCCTTAGTCAAGGACGCAAGCAGGGAAGCTATCTGCCTAGGGCTACCCTTTCTCTTCCTGACACACTCAGCGGCAGGGTAACATAAACGTGTACAGGTCTAGGTGTGGGAAATAACACACTGTGAGAGCTACAGCCTACCTAAAGGGGTCCTATAGCAAGATTGTAAAAGGACTATCTGTTGACCTAACATAACTGCTTTGAGATCAGATACAGCTGCCAGTGTTCAGCTGTTGTGGGTTTCTTTAACTAGTGAAGAAGGGCCTGGCCCCCAAGGCTGGTGAGGGCCCTGCCTGCTCTGACAGGAGGATCCACGTGAGGCAGGGGGGCAGTCAACCCTACACAAAGACCTGGGCTCAGTTTCATGGTCATGGACGCTCCAGCGTATGTTCCCACCGGGCTTGATTTGCGAAATCCTAGCTCATAATCATAGACTTACACATCGTAAATTACGCAGCTTTTGCTCTGCGTATCATGCAGATGTGGTTGTGGTAACCGGGAAGGGGTAAAGTCATTCCCCAGATCTTACAGAAACTGGAGAGCGAGAGCAGTGGGAGCCAAATGCTGACTATCTCTTCCGGGCTTTCCTGCCAGCTTAGCTCTCAGAGGGCGTTGATAAATGGACGTATGACTTTAGAGAAAAGAATCGTCGTGACTATCTAAGAATAAAAATCTCTTCCTTCTGCTTTAGTACTTTTCACGGTGGTGTGTCTGTTTGATATTAGGTGTCTGGGTCCTACTGTGATGCTATCAAGGATTCCCTGAGCCAAAAGTCCTGCTTAGAGGGTCAGTGATCTGATGGGTAAAGCACACTGTGAATCAAGAGAAGAAAAGTGTAGAGGTAGCAAGTAAGGGTCTACAGAACAGGCTTGAAAATGAATGCAAAATACTGACCTTGATGTGATATACCAAATAGTCTTAATTATTCATGTAATATGCACCAAATTGCAGGCTGTAAGCACAAATGACCACCTCAGTGGTGCTCACTCTACTTTTAAATGCAAAGGTCGTGGGGGCGGAAGCCGCCATTTATGGACCAGAGGCATTGTCTCTTCCTTCCCACTCACCAGGCAGACCCTTGAGATAAAGAGCAGGAAGGCTGATGTTGGGACTTGCAGTTGCAGGGTCAGATTTTGGGGGGGGGTTGTTTTGATGGCTTGTCTTCAAATGGGCCTAGCAAATGCCTTATATTTGATGGAAACTAGGTACCAGAGTGAGGCAAAAAGGACTCTATTTAGTACATTAAACATATATATGTATATAAGTAACATTTACTGCAAACAAATGGACTTAGATTGTAGTCCATTATGTGAGGCAAGCTATACAATTTGCGTGATCTGCCCCATACAACACAAGGGAAAGAAGTTTTAATTCCTCTGGGATTTTAAATGTTTCTCATAAGTCTTACCCATCTTCTGAACCAATGGGAATGCTCTCTGGTGCTCAGACTCTGAGGGGAAAGACAACCATTATGCTGTGTTCCTCAGGGTTAGGCTGGCTTTTCTGGGAAATCTTGAATTCTGGGAAAACAAGACACTACAATTAGGACTTCCAAGTACTGGAATTTCTGTACAAATGGCATGTGATTTCATTGTTGTCATCCCATCATTAACACTATCAATTGCATTCTGGGTATGTAACATTGGGACAACTTCTGAAAGTGCTGTGAATTTGGCCACCTGACCAAAGCCGTCAGGAACCCCTGGAATGCAGCACCAGAAAGCTGTAAGAGTAGGTGTGAGGAAGTCTACATCCAAGTAATGCTGGATCAACTGTTTGCCAAGTGACCTTGGGCTAATTATGTAATCTTTCTGGCCTGACTTTTCTCACTTGTAAAATAAGAATAATACTACTTGCATCGCCGGTTTCTTGGGAGGATTAAATGACATGATCGAGCACAGTGCCTGGCTCAGGGTAACAGCTCAGTACAATACTGCTGTTGTTGTCCCCCATCACATAATCAAGGCTTCGATATATTCAATCCAGCATGTGGAAATACAGTATAATATTTGAGGACCTTCCCTTCATTTTTTCTATAATATTGTCTCCCAGGAAGGTCAAGGGTCTGGATTCACATTTTGATTCAGGGCCTCTTTGGCAACATTCAGAGTTGTGTTGGCCTATTTATTTACTCTAGAACTAGGAACATGGGCCAAGGAGGACAGAAATCAGAGTAAGTGGGGGTGAGTGAGCAGAAATCCATCTCTCTACTTGTGAAAGCCAGGAGAACGGGATAATTCACATACTCTCTGCAGACTCAAGGGGCCCTAGATTTGGAGTCAGAAAGCTTGAGTTCATATTCCTGCACCATCACTTTCTGACTGGGACAGCACTGAACAATGACCATTCTCCCCATTTTGCATAAAATGCTCTGCAAAATAAATGTCAAGTCCCCCAGCCCAAGGACCCTTCCAATCACCCCTCCTGTCTAAAAATGTAGATGTCTCCAGTGTTCCCAGCTGTCTAATCTTGGGAATAGTATTGAGACTCAGCTTCCCCATCTGGGGAATGGGAATAATAACACGGCCCTGTGTGTCTGAAAAGTCTTAAAAGATCGTGCAGGCAAGAGGACTCCCAGGCATGGCTGTACCCACTGAATGTGGTTCTGTCGCCCTCTACTGCCCAGTGGCGGTACTGCCACACACCGTCTTCATTTCAAGGGTCATTGTGCATCAGAATCAATCTGGACAGGGCAGGGTCGGAGACAGTAGATGACCCTGGCTTACCAATTAGTACCGTCTGGCGAGGGGATGGTTTCTATTCCTAGATCATTAGTTTGAGCATGACTAGAGATTGTGGTCACAGGTACAGAGCCATACCCTTAAGACTTCCGTGAGGAAGAATATTTCTAAAACCCAATCAAATATTGAAATGAATCTACATACCAAATAGAACTGCATGCCTTCCAGCTCTACAAGGCAAAAAAAAATAACTCTTTTCACAGCTTCTCTTTGTCGGCAACCAGCGGATCTGCCCTGGGCAAAATTGGGATGTTTTCAAAACTTATCATCTTCCTACTTCCAGGAGAGTAAGTTTCCATGTACCTAACACAAGGCCTTTCTTGGAGTGGTATAAACCTACGACAGATGCTTGTGCACAGGCCACTGTAATGTAGGCCTGAGTAAAATGTCCCCCTAACTCCTCAAACCACGGCTGTAGGCAATCATCCATACAGGCTGTGACCATCTGTTACAACGCCATTCTAGGAAAGCCAGGCAACACCAGAGTAAGAGCTGCAGACCTTGAGACAAGGCAATGGGTGTTAAGGTGCAAGAAGATTCATGGTGACTCCTATGGCTTTCCTGTGGGACATGGGTAGATGGCGGCATCACCTTGAGAGGGAGGATGCTGGAAGAGGAACAGGCACAGGGAAAGATGATCAGTTTCATTTCAGACACAGAGTATTTGAGGAGTGCCTCTTGTACCATGCATATCTCCTGGTAGTTATAATTACACTTATTGTGTGAGTATTTAATGGTTTCCCCCCACACACACTAGGCTCCCTGAGGTTGGGGACTTTGTCTCTTATAGTTCAACAATGCAATTCTGTGTCTAGTACATTGACTGGCACTTGGCATAATGCCCAATAAATGTGAATTTGATGAGTGAATGAATTGTATTCGTGGCAGATAAATTCAAATTCAACAATAAATTCAGTAAATTTATTGAGTACCTGATATATGCCAGGCATTGTGTTAGATTCTTTCATTTCCACTTAACCACAACCTCTGCAGACACTGAGCTAACCGGGCCTGTGGCCGGTTAATAAGTGGGAAAGTTTAAAAGAGGTCCATAGCTTCTTCTTCCAATACTAAGGCTCTTTCCATATACCACTACGGCCCCTGACATCAATACCATGATGGTGGTCTTACCCCATGAACTGATTAAATAAACATAGTGGAGGGGCGCCTGGGTGGCTCAGTCAGTTAAGCATCCGACTCTTGGTTTTGGCTCAGGTTGTGATCACAGGGTCGTGAGATCGAGCCCCGTGTCAGGCTCCGTGCTCAGCATGGAGTCTGCTTGAGATTCTCTCTCCCTCTCCCTCTGCAACCTCCTGCTCGTGTTCTCTCTCTCTCTCTCTTTCTAAAATAAGTAAATAAATCTTTAAAAAAAAAAAAAGAAAAACAAACCATACTAGATTCACACAGCCTGTCACGTGGATCAGAGGGGTGTAGGTGCAGCTCCCTGTTCACTAGCTCCTTGTCCCCCTGGGGAAGTTACTTCCCCACAGGCCTCTGTTTCTTCATTTTAAAAACAGTTCCCATGTCCTAGGAAAGGAGGAACCTTAAAAGTGGTATAGCACATAGTAGGTGCTCCAAAAATGTTATTCATCATCACTCCTAGGCTTACTTGACCTTCTTCCTGTAACCATCTGATCTCTGTAGGCTGTTAAGTTAAATGAATGTTAGCCTTGCTCACGGGATTTAGTCTTACTCTTTATCTCGGTATCGCCAGGAACGTCTAGGTTTGGCGCTCTCAAGGCCTGGAATGTAGGAAAAAATGTGCCCAGGCCCAGCAAGCCCTGCCCTGTCTAACTTCTCTGGCAGAGAGAGCAAGCTGTGGTGGGCAGAGCAAGGAGGGGCTCTGTGTTCCATTCTGTTCTTCCTGCTGCACTTTCTTCTCGGGCAAAAGGGGACATGATTTATTCCTCAATGGGTTGAATACCTGAACGGTAACTGGAGAAGAACAAGTTCACGAGCATCCCAGATCTGCAGCCTCCTCCGTGACCCACACCCCCTTGCCTCCCCAAGCACACAAGAGGCTGTGCGGGGAGCAGGATTACTGGCACTGCTCACCGCACAGATGGAAATGTTCCTGAGCAAAGTGTGTGCCAATCAAATATTTATGAATCAAACCACATCCTAAAGGCACTAAGGGAGTTCACTGGTCAGAGGAATGTACTTTGCAGCCCTTTATAAAGCGCAGACTCCTCTTCAGTGAAATCCTTCCCACCTCCTTGTTTGGGGGCCATGCAGACTTCAGTTTCTGGTATGACTCGGCACCCCGTGGTAAAGGCACCTGGCTCCCCACCAGCTTGGGCTGCAAGTCAAGACAGTTTTTCAGATCACCAAGGTGGGCAGAACTGGGCCCTGCTTGCAGAAGCCAGCGAGCAGGGCCGGTCTTCAGGCAGAAATGCTCCCTCAGCCCCTGCAGGGTGTTCCCACCTTGGTGGGATGGGATGCCAGAGGTCGCCCTGCCCCTCCTCCCACTCACCCCTTATCTGGTTATACAGAAGAGATTTTTCTAGATAGACTCCTTTTTTTTTTAATATCCACAGTCCAAGGACTATATCAAAATTTTCCAGGCATCTTTTTTTCAGACCCTAAAGCAGAAGCAGACAGCTTTACACATTCTAAGAAAAGTCTTTTTCATATATATATATATATATATATATGTATTCCAAACCACTGGAATTTTTTTTCCACAAACTCACTGGTTTTTTTTTTTCTTCTCCATTTTTCTCTAATGTTTTACGGAGCCCAGCTTGGGGCTACATTTTAATTATAAATGCCACTGACATAAAACAACCTCACTGAGTTCTGAATGAGGCTGACCTCACTTTGGGTAAACACAGCAAAGGACGGGAAGTCTCCGACCCAGAATAAACTCAGCACGTAATCTTTTTTGGCCTCTCTTTGGAGAGCAGAGGTGGAAAGCAGGCTTCAAGGCCACAGACGTGCTACCAAAGCAGAACCTCCCTCTGCACTCATTTGTCCCCTGAACGCACCAGTTGTAATCTTATCTTTAAAAATTTCTAGGGTAGGAGAGGAAGACGCGAGGATGGCTTGGGGCTCGGAACCATGGTGCAGTGCCCCAAAGCTCACTTCATCTTGGCAGTGGTAGGCTCGTAACACCTTTCCCTTCTTTCTATCCTTGGAAAGTAAGAATCATGTATCTTCCTGTGAATAAAAGTACTGCTAAGAGCTAAGGGAAGGTACTGCGGAGAAGAGAAAACCAGGGATATAGACACAGTTCTGCAGAAAAACAGGCACACTGCCTAGTTAGGGGCTGGCATGTCCACCCAAAAGCTCTGGGTTCACCTTGATGTACGTTCCTCCAAGTAAAAAGCCCCGTGAAGGGGTCCAAACTATAAGCCCAGGGCAGGGAGGAGCACGATCCACAAAGGTGGAAATTACATTACAGTATTTTGACATTTAGTTTTGATAAATGGGCCATTCCTAAACCAGCACACCCTTCTGCGTTTCCTAGTAAAGAAGCAGGGCTCTGGATGCCACTGGGCACATAATGGTCACAAATCCACCAAGCAAACACTTACAACCTGTGTATAAAATATGTAGCCCATTTTTTATACTGCTTTATAAATCTGACTTTCTCTAAGAAGCTTATGTCTATCTAGAGTAACTTTAAAAAAATTTGCTGGTGAGGGGCAGAGAAGAGGCCCGGCCGGGGGCAGAGAAGGCAGGAGCCCCAGACAGTGGCAGCCTCTGTGCCTGTGCAGGCCGTGGGGGCTGGGAGAACTGGGGACCACAAGAAGGCAATTAAAAAATAAATAAATAAAATAAAACAACAAATTTAAAAAAAAAATTTTTTTAATTAAAAATTGCTTCCATTTCTCCTGCTAAGTCAAAAGTGGAACAACACGTACTCTACGGACTAAATGACTTGTCTCATTTTTCAAAACGTACTTGCCCTTTCATCCTGGGATGTGACAGAGCCAAGGTCCTTCCTGTCACAGACAGCAAGTCCTAAATTCCCTGCCCAGGATGAAGAAAAGCTGTTCCTTCCCGTTTGCTCAGGTGTTCGTTAACCTGGTGGAAGGTGCTGGAAAGGGAAACTGAGCAGAGAATGGGGGGGGCCCTAGTGCCCCCTCACCCCTGTCCTGCCTCACCAGCTCTCCTGGCTCCCTGTCACCTCCCAAGAAGGCTCACCTTTATGGATACCTAGGTTTGGGTCTACACGGGGCCTGGGTCAAGCCTGAGCTGGGTCATAGGGCATCAGGGGGGAGTCAGGAGCAAGCAACGGGAGGCTTGGTCAGCTCTGAGTGTTTGCCCATTGACTAAGAGCAGAGCCTTATACATCAGCTATGGCCCCGAAAAGGAGAAGTCCATGGTCAACAGCAGCCCCATCACCCAGACTGAACCAGGGTCACCCGGTGGCTGGGTTTGCCCTGGAATTGTGCTTTTAACAAAATGAAGAGCTAGGACAAAGGGGAAGTTCCTCCCACTGCCCTCCCCAACTCGGCCCTTCACCTCATCCTCCCCAGAGCAGCAACTGGTATGAATTTGGTCTGAATCTAAGGCACATTTTCCCATTTTAGTCCCTATATATTCATGACCTATGCACACTGTTTTGTGTTTTATATAGAATTTCATCAAGGATTTACTACATTCTTTTGCAATTTGCTTTTTTTCACCCTACATTATTTTCTGCTTTTCTGTGAAAGATAAAATACATATATGTATTTTTTCTACCTAATACATATGTGTATCTACCAATAGTATCTAGTACATATGAAATAGAGAGTTTCTGCTGTAGCCGTTGCACTTGTGTTTGCTTGTAGCTGAAAAATGAGTGGAGTTTCTCTAGTGTGCGTCTTTATCATTACAGGGTCTGAGCCCCCTCGGCTCCCGGGGCGGGGTCCCTGGGTGGCACGGGGTGCGAGTCCCTGCACGCCACAGACGGGCAGGGAATGTGTGCTGACTGAGCGGTTTCCAGGCCGTTGGGTGTTGCTGCGAGAGGGAGGAGCTGTTGCTGGGCCAGGCTGTGTGGCTACCCCTCCCCTTTCTGAGCCCCCTTTCTCACACACACTCCTTCTCGCTCCTCCTGGGCAGCAGCTGCCAGAGGCTGTAGGTTGAGAAGACGGGAATGGAGTCACTCGGGGGAGCCAGACACCTCGTTGGTTCCACAAGCAGCCCTAGCTGGGTGTTACTCCTTCCTGCCAGGCCTGCTCGCAGAGGATATATGTTTAGGAAACTTAGCCAGAAAGAAATCCAGTGAAAATGAGCTATGAAACTTGGACATCCTGGAGAAATAATATTTACAGAGGAAACTCTTGAGACGAACTCTCACCAGTGCAACAACCCTGGCGTTGGGGCTCATGACTGAGGACTGAGTCCTGTGCCAAGCAGCTCCGGCCCATGTGTAACTCCGTGAGGCCTGCACGTGGCCAGCATGGGAGTCCATAGTCCACAGAGGGCGAACTCGACTCTACCTGCCCACCCCCACCCCCGAGAAAGACGAACGGAGACCAGGGAAGGCAGAGAACAGAAATGAGCTAGGAAATGAAAAGCTTTCTAAAAACGTTCCTTGCTGATAATGATGTGTCCGTGTAGGCCCATCAGTTGTAACAAATGTACCCCCGTGATGGGGGTGTTGGTAATGGGGGGCTGCACACGTGTGACAGCAGGGGATATACGGGAAATCACTGTATCTTCCCTTCATTTTTGCTGTGAACCTAACATGGCTCAAAAATACAGTCTATTTAAAAAAAGCATCCTTGATTACACAAAAGGACCTGTCCTTTGGGATTTCTGCAGCACCTATAGTGTGTTTGAATAAATACCTACATAATGGGTGGGTAGGTGGAAAAAAGTCCCAGGCAACCAACCTAGAGCTACAAATGGGATCCTGGATGACTATCCGCCATCTGTACATCTTGTCTGACCTTGAACACAAGGGGATGCGAGAAGAGAGAATTTGGCTGGATTTGGATCCATCTTTCCCATCACTGGAGCCCAAGGTGTTGTATGAAAGAGAAGAAAACACAGGGTACTTGCAATACTCAGAGCTGGGCTCTGGTCACGATGTGACTCCTGATTATAAGTATAATGTTGGGTAAAACATTTTGTCAGCAAGCTTCAGTCTTCCTCCCTACAGGACAAAGCCACTGCCACCTTCCTCCAGACAATGCTGGGAGAAGCAATGAAGTCACCGTAGCTCCGTGGAAATGACAGTGACAGTCCTGGGCCCTCGCCATGCATTAAATCATTTAATCCTCAAAACAATTCCATGAAGCAGGTACTATCATCACGCATAAGGAAACAGAGCTAAATAACTTGCCCAATGATCACACAGCTAATACACAGCCAAGCCAGAATTTGAATTCATGTAGTTTGATTCTGGAACCCACACTCTAATTTTATAGTGTTTATACCAGGATAGAAACTAGCACGATGCCTGGCATGTTTAGGTGATCCATACACAGTCCCTTCCCTTGGTCTCTCTTAACATACAGGATTATGCTGAGAAACTGGCAGGAAAATGTATGTAAAACTTCTCGGAAAACCATAAGATCCAATGAAAACACAAAGCACTAAAAAACCCCCAATTTTACTGAGATATCATTCATATACCGTAGAATTAACCCGCTTATGGTGTACAAGTCAATGGTTTTTCTTTTTTTTTTTTTTTAAGATTTTATTTATTTATTTGACAGACAGAGAGATAGTGAGAGCAGGAACACAAGCAGGGGGAGTGGGAGAGGGAGAAGCAGGCTTCCCCGCCAAGCAGGGAGCCCGATGTGGGACTTGATCCCAGGACCTTGGGATCATGACCTGAGCTGAAGGCAGACGCTTAATGACTGAGCCACCCAGGCGCCCCCAGTGGTTTTTCTTAATTCACAGAGTTGTGACTATCTCCACAATCAATTTTAGGACATTTTCATCTCCTGCAAAAGAAACCCTGTACCTCTCAACCAGAATTTCCCCTTTGCTCTCCCCACCCTCGTCCTCAGCCCCTGGCTACCACTAATCTATGTCCTGTCTCTATGGGTCTGTCCATTCTGGACATTTCATTTAATAGAACCATACAATATGTGGTCCTTTGTCACTGGCTTCTTTCACTGAGCACGTTTTCAAGGCTCATCCATGTTGCAGCACGTAGGAGTACTCCGTTCCTTCTTATGGCCGAACAATATTCTGTTGGTGCAGCACTGCTGTGAAAGGTATTTACTTAGATGTTAGAGCTGGGAAAAACTTTAGAGACTGAATGCAAAGCCTTCCCATGTTACTGATAAAGAGCCTGTGGCCTCGAGGTTAAGGAGCCTCGCCAAGGTCACCCAGCGGACTGGTGGAAGAGCCCGGAAAGCTCTCAACTCAGTCCCTCTTACTTCATTCCACAAAGCATTACTGGAAACATAATTCAAAGTGCACAGCTTATTGATGATGGACAGCAGGATCATCTCTGCAAATATTGGCCTAACATCATCCATTTGACAAATCTATCTTGGCCGAACTGGTGGGCAAGACACAGTGTGAGGTGCTGCAGATTTATGGGCAACAGGACAGAGACGATCCCTGTTCTTTCCATGGGTGCACATTCTCCCGGGGAGGCAGGAATAAAGGAGCGAATCCCTAAATGACAAAAACAATTGTTCGCCGTATAAAGTGCCACAGAGAAAACAAAGGACTGAGAAGGCGGACAATGGGGGGGGACCCAGGTGGCATTGGCAGGGGCAAGGTTGTATACAGACAGTTGTGGGGGCCTTGAGTGGGAAAGGCCTCTCTGAGGAGGAGGCATTGAGGCTGGGGCCTGGAGGAGGAGAAGGACCAACTGCGTCAACACCAAGGGTTAGAAGGTGCCAGACAAAGCGTCAAGCGTGGGAGGTGGGAGAGAGCTTGATGTGTTGGGGGAGTTAAATGGGTGGGGCAGGGTGAGTGGGCGAGCAAGTGGTGTGGTGTGAGGCTAGAGCAGAGGCCCAGATCATGATGGAGGCCTTCTGGCCTGTTCTCTCATGACTACCCTCTCCGACTAACCCAAGTCAGGAGGACCCGTGGGAAAGGAGATCAGTGGCTTCCGGTTTCCTTCCTGTGAATTAGATAAACTCCACTGACCACAGGAAGCTAGAGGAGACCCTAGTCTCTGCAGTGAACACTTCCAAGGACAAGAAAACTGCATCTTCAGTAAGGGTGAGTAACTATGTATCACTCTCGGGATGAATCAGAAGATAAGGAAAACAGAGGGAAATGAGAAAAAACAGACATATTAATAAGGAAGTGGTTAAATGATCATGGTGTAGCCACATAGTAGAACACGGTGCAGCTGGCAAAAAGAATGAGGTTAACTCTTTCAGTGCTGCACTGGCAAGATCTCCAGTTGGTTGTTAAGTTTGCGTTAAAAAAAAAAAAAAAAAAGGCAGGAGGGATAACATGTATTTGCCCAGTCGCACAAGGGAGGCTGGGGGACAGAGGCAATAGAAGGGAGACTCTGTCTCCTCTTAACATGGTTTCCAAGTTCGAAACAGGTGAATGTATTTCCTATTCAAAGAAATTGAATAAAGCAGGAAAACAAAGAAAAGGCAATGAGGGGTCTCCAGCTGCCAACCAGAGTCCGGTGTTCCTTCCAGCCCACACTGCCCCTCAGCCTCTGACTAAGCTGACCCTTAGGGAGGTCAGCTTGTGCTCCCTGGGAACGGGGTGCTCACTGGTCCTCAGTTAGATTTTTCACCCCTAGTCATCACGATGGTTGTGATGACTAGTCTAGTGACCAAAGAAATCATCCAGAGAGCCCAGGATTAGTTTTGCTTCTCAAATGTGAGCCATTAAAGGATCTCCCCCTCTAGAGCCACCAGGGGGAGAATGAACAAATGAAGAATTATTGAGTGGCTGTCGTACTCCAGGTAGTGGTCCCACCGTGGGCAAGCCTCCTTAGGGTTATTAATCAGTGTAAATGGGGAGTCTAACTCAGAGGAACTCAGCTCCTTGCCCTCAACCTCATGGTTTCCCAACCGCAGCACTATTGACCTTCTGGGCTGAATAATTCCTTGTTGTGGGGGCCACCCTGAGCATTGCAGAATGTGTCACAGCATCCCTGGCCTCAATGTACCATCCTCACTGCAGCTAACACAGCCCAAAATGTCTCCAGATGTGGTCAGATGTCGCCTGGGGAACAACAGCACCCCAGGGTGAGAACCACTGTTCCCATCCCTGCACTTCCAGACAACTGCTTTGTCTTCCCAGTGAGAAGCTGGGGTTCCCCTCTGCCTCTGTCTCAGCTGGGCTGTTGCAGAGCCTGGCAGTTGACTGAACTTCATGGTGGGAGAGTTCCCCGAGTTTCAGATGCACTAATCAATCCAACTTCCTGAGAACCTCTCTGTCTGGGAAAATAACGCTATCGGCTTTTTTTAAATAACAATCTAGGGGCGCCTGGGTGACTCAGTCGTTAAGCGTCTGCCTTCGGCTCAGGTCATGATCTCGGGGTCCTGGGATCGAGCCCCGCATTGGGCTCCCTGCTCAGCGGGAAGCCTGCTTCTCCCTCCCCCACTCCCCCTGCTTGTGTTCCCTCTCTCGCTGTGTCTCTCTCTGTCAAATAAATAAATAAAATCTTAAAAAAAAAAAAAAACCATCTATCCGCGAGAAGCTCCCATGGCAGAACAGGGTGGGGCCCTAAAAAGGCACCCCCAAAGCAGGTTGCTAATGAAAGCAAAACGCACTCAGGCTGGCCAGCTGCCCACCCTGCAGCACCTAGGAGAGCGAATGTCGCTCACTCCCTCCTGTGGTTACTTCCCCGCCAGGAGGGGACAGAGACAGGAAGTGCGTGAGGGGTCATTCTGTAACCAACAGGGGGATGGAGGGCACGCCCACCAGCATCTCTCCTTCTCTCAAGAACATCACTCCCAAAGGGCAGCTTTCTTTGGAGGGCAAAGAAAAAGGAACTGTATTTCTATGTTTTGATTAATTTGAGGCTCATCCTTGAGGGCACTGAGAAATGAATGAGCAGAATTTTCCATGGCAAACTGTCCTGGCCGCCAGGCCCTATCGGCAAAGGTTTAGTGTTTATTTACTTTTGCTCGTGTTATTTTTGTTTCAGTTCAGCTGCAGCTCAGTGCGGAAAGCGTGGGGGAGGTGTATATAAAGAGTACCGAGACTGGCCAGTACTTGGCCATGGACACCGATGGGCTTTTGTACGGCTCAGTAAGTATGAGGCTGACATGCTTCCAGACACGGCCAAGGTTTGAGGTTTCCAGAAATCGTGTTACACTGAGTGATGCAAACTATAAAGCAACAATTAGTCTCTGTTTGTTATTTTTTCCAGCAGGATTCCCACCCTCTACCGTGCCTTATTTTAGGCGCAGGCATGAAAGACTTTCTTGTGGTGCTCTCTCAAAATACTCGAACGTATTATCACCTAGACACAGAGGAGATATTGATTGAAATTTTAGTAACTCCTCAGTCAATCATTTCAGAATACCTATTTCCACTTCATTCATTCATTCCAAAAATGTTTCTCCAGCACCACTGCATGCTGTAAGCATGTTCTCTACGCTTTTCACAAAAATTATAGAGCCTAGACTCTAGCATGTGACTCATCACCCAATAAACCTTCAGCAAGTGCCTCCTGTGTCTAAGTACTGAAGGGATGTGGCGACGAATGAGCTACATCCCTGTCTGAGCGTTTACTCAGGAGCTAAAAATCCTCCACATCTTTTGCACCATCCCTCCTCTGGGTAATGCTTTACACAGGTTTGACTCAGTATATATTGGTCTTTGTGAAAAAAGAATGGAAACACACAGTGTGATTTTTGCCCCTATTGGTATCTCTGGTAGAAGATTTAAATGGAAAGAGAACTAAAGCCAATGGACCCAAGTTTTGAAATGATTTCTGAATCTCAGTGATCCTTTCTCTATATCCTAACAATTGATCATTGAGGCTTGGCCAAACTCCTTTCTTCCCTTTTATGAAGATGTCTACAAAAAGGCAGCTAGTAGGGGGTTTTGGTCGGAAGCCCCCTTTAACTTACATCAAATTGCCAAGGGGCATGGGCACAGAAAACTGCCTCTTAAAGCTGTCACTTCAGCCAGGGTTCAGGATGTGAGCACAGTTTGGTCTTTCAGGCCGCCTGCTAAGGGTCAGGAGATGAGACTGTCAGAGTAATGAGCAGCCTCCTGTAGGCTATTTGCTGAAATATGGATTAAATGGGACAATTTTAAAGGGTTTGGAGCTAGGTAGTGACTGCTACATAGGAAGAAGATTTTTTTTTTAAGATGGTTCTTCTACTTGGTAATAAAATCAATCAACCAATCAATCACTGAATCTCAGACTCAAAACTGAATCTCAATTCTCTGCAACTTTGGCAAGTTACTTACCTCCTCTGAGCCTTGTCTAAAATGAAGATAGTAATTGATGGTGACTACCACATACAGGGGTTAAGAGGGGTCAGAGAGACAACGCACAGAACCCACCCACTAATGTTGCTGACACACGGGAGGTACCCCATCAGTGAGAGTTATAAGACAAATAATACATTTATAAATCCCTTCTCCTCATTATTTCATAGGTTACATTTTTAGTTTATGGCTTTTCCTCTTTTAAATCAGTTTTGATATTTAATATAATCTTCTTTTACTTGTATAAAAATATTGAGGGAGAACCCCCAAATCCAATTTCCTCTAGGCTCCCACTGTAGTCCTGCCCATCATTGTACTTCACCTGAAATATTCAGAGGGTAATCTTAATATATTATGCCTAATAATCTATATATTTCTCCACTAATAATGACAAGTTCTAAAATATCTCAGAGCTCTGCCTCACACTTTTAACCAGTTTTAGGTATTAATCCACCCTGCTACAAATTTTTATGTCTGTAGAAAGGACATATTACTTTAAAAAATAAGTTTGAGAGGCTATATATCAAAACATTAATATATGTATCTCTAGGGGTGGTAAGTGGCTAATTTTACAATATGTGAATGCCTGTCTTATCCAAATTTTCTACAGGAGGCATATGTCACCTATTTAGTGGGGGAAAAAAAAGTGTGCTAAATATAAAAAAAGAGAATAATTTTTAAAATAGTCATGAATCAACTGTTAATCTCCAGGCCCTTGGCATTGCACCAAGTGCATCACAACTCCTGACAAATCCTGGTTGAGGGACAGACGGAGCTCCTCTGATGCGGCCCTGCTGACTTAGCCTGTGACTCAGCCGCTCTGTGTGTGTCAACTGCCGTAGTGTAACAGAGACATCAGGGGAGGGACGTGGCCGTCCTCACCTGCGTCACAGAACGCAGGCCTGAACGCCCACTGAGGGGTGCCACGGGAGACCCTCCCTGCAGGGAAGTGGGTAACCCACACACGTCCACAACTGCCTACCTCCTCCCACACCCAAAAACGTGCATCAACCGCTAACGTCTGGATAAGTTCCTTTAGGGGCAGCAGCTACCCAATTAAATATTAGTTGTCTCCCATCTTATTCTAAAAGGATCGAAAGTGTCTCACCCAGATGTCATTGCACGAGACTACAAATGAATAAGAAGCAGGAAACATCTTGTTCTGTAGTTCCTTACTAATCAAACGTGCCCACAAATAAAGAATAATGAACAACAAGATCGGAAACCACCAGGAAGGGCATCACCCACTCCTGTGGGTGAAGAGATAACGTTAAGATCACGTGACTTGGAACTGGAGCAAAATCAATATACAGCATACGTATTTTATATCCAAATATAATAAATGTATTCTAAAATCCTGATGAATAGGAAGTTCAAATGCCTGGGATTCTTCCCACTTTCTAACAGATGAACTCCAAATAAAACAGTAATCGTTGGTAGATATTTTTAAAGTAACTGCACTATTGAATATGTCGTAGTGATCTTTCCAGCTTAATAAACTGGCAACTGCACTGGATTCCACTGTATGGATGTGCCCCTAGCCACTTAACCAATCACCTTTCCATGAAGATGTAGGTTGCTTCGAATGTGTTCCCATTATACCCAGTACTTCAAAGACCATCCTCGAAAATACCGTTTTACACTTGCTCAACTATCTCCCTAAGGCTCAATTCCTACAAATGAAATTGCTGGGTCAAAGGTAATACATATTGCCAAACTACCCTCAGAAAATTGCTACCAATTTATCTCACCAACAGTGCGCAAAAGTGCCTATTTCCTATGCTCTCACAATACTAAGCATTGCAAATTTTTTTTGTTCTTTTCAGATATTACAGCCAACCTGTTAAATTGGTTTTAACTTGCATTTTCTTGTGAGATTGAATGTTTTCATAGGCTTATTCCCCCCCCCCCTTTTTCTTTAAAGCAGAGATAGCATGCCATTTTGCTAACATCATCAGCCTCTATCCGTACGGCCTTATCTATGTCCCTCCGTGTTTACATACGTAAAGATAGGAGGAAGTATGTTCATCACTGTTAACAGTTGCCTATATCTGGGTGGGTGGATTTGGGGTGGTTTTTAATTTTTTTTTTCTTTTTTTAAAGTAAAGTTGTGATTTTTTTTAGAAGTGCAATTCTTTAAAAAAAAAATACAGTGCAATTCTTTGTATAAGTAGGTCTTTTTATACATAGGAAAAAATAAAGCTATGTTCACTTTTTAACAATTTTAAGTTCCAGGATAATGTTTCATGCTTAGGATACATTTTGTACAAGTGTTTATATCCCTAACAAAGCTAAGGCAAAAATGCTGATATTGTTAGTGAAAGTCACCAGGATATAAAATAATATTAGTAGGTTTTCATTTATTTTTCAATCCAAACTTAAAAACCCTCACCACATCACGGTTTGGTTTTACCGATTTTGGCCTTTTTTCAGGGTCATGTCCATGCGCCAGGCCTTTACAGAGACAAAAGGCTCAGCCCTGCCCTTGATGTGCTATGTGGTCGTTCGGGATCTTCCCAGCTGGGAACTCTAGGGTCCTGAGGACAGCAGATGGAAGGGAGCTTGCAAAAACAGTAAATGAATTTGAAGGCTCACTAGGTGCTGGGTCCTGTTCTAAGTCATTACCATTACCATTACCCTCAGAGACAGGTCCCATTATGATCTCAATTTTCCTGAAAAAGAAACTGAAGGACAAAAGGGCCTCAGTAAACTCTCCCAAGGTCACATGGCTAGTAAGCAGAGAAACCTCACTGAAAACCAATCACTAATAATTCTACCCTCTTTCGGTCTTATCTTTTTAGCAGACACCAAATGAGGAATGTTTGTTCTTGGAAAGGCTGGAGGAAAACCATTACAACACCTACACCTCCAAGAAGCACGCCGAAAAGAATTGGTTTGTTGGTCTCAAAAAGAACGGAAGCTGCAAACGCGGTCCTCGGACTCACTATGGCCAGAAAGCAATTCTGTTTCTCCCCCTGCCAGTCTCCTCTGATTAAAGAAATCTCTTCTGGGTGCCGACCACTTCAGAGGAGGCTGAGGGGTCCTCACCCAGTTGACCCCAGATTGTTCCCTTGACCATTGGCTGCACTAACCCCCGGCCCACAGAGCCTGAATTTGTAAGCAATGCACTTCTAAATGGCCAATTCACTTTTTTTTGCAGAACCTCTTACCCCAGCACAGTTTGGAACAGAGGCATCAAATTGCTTCTAGGGGCCAACAGGCTGGTCAGTCTGGGTGTGTGGCATGTCCAGTTGCCTCCGGGCACCTGCTGTAGGCTAAGCCTCTCAGTGCAAAGGTGTGGCCAAATGAAGTGTGTTCAGGGGGCTGCCATGTGAGTCCCCAGTAACTGCATACAGTTCCATCTACTGAGTAAACCATCTGTGATTCCCCCAAACATCTGGCATGATGCCCTTTTGTCCTTTCAATTCCCAACATGTATTAGCAGAGAAGCTGATGGCTAGGTTAGGGGAAGGTAGTGTTCCAGGGGTAGAAACTGGGATGAAGAAATCAACCTCCCACCCCCCACCCCCCAAGAAGAGAAGGGACTAAAATGGCAAGGGGAGATTGGGTTCTGGTGGACAGCTCAGAAGGATGGGCTCTCAATGCAGAATAAACAAAGGATGGGAGGCTTAGCCGCAAGAAAGGATAAATGCATAGCTTCAGAAGTCCTTAGGATGCCTCGACTTTCCCAAGATTATTAGGCAGCAGGAAGCCCCAGGATGATGTCTAATGGGCAGCATCAGAACTGGGCTCTTGGATAAAAGCAAAAACATCCAATGTTGATAAATTCATTTGGGTCTGGGGTGTGGGAGTGCTGAGAAAGAAAAGAAACGTGGGCTGAGGGGACGGCTTTTCTTGAAAGAGGTAGATTCCAGAAGTGAGGAGGAAAGAGAAAACAGAGGATCTGGGGTCCCAGGCAGTGCTTACAAATCACAAGCGGATCGGGTTCGAGTGTAGATTCCGGTGCAGTGGGTCTGGAGTGCGGTCTGTGTATTTCTAACATGCCCCAGGTGCCGCAGGTGCTGCTGCGCTCCCCCCCGCCCCAATTTAAGTAGCAAAGTCCTGAAGAATGCAGTACAAAGGAAGGTGGCCCAAGCCCCCTGATCCTCTCTCGCCTCACCCCTAGAGACGTACACACCACGACTCTTCCTGAGCGTTCAGGCACCATCCGCAGCAGTGATGCTGGTGTGAAGGAACAAGGACTTCAGGCGCTTTGGCCCAGTGCCTATAAAATACCCATTTAGAAGATATACAAAAGCATACTTCAAAAATGTTAAACCCTCACCAACAGCTTTTCTCAAGAGACCATTTGTGTTACGATTACTTGTATAAATATGCTTCCTGCTTAAAGTAAACTTGACCCAAGTGGCTAGCAAATTAGAAACACCATTCATCTCTGACATATGATACTGTTGCCATGTAAAGGCCCTTAATAAGCCATTTACATTTACTGTGAGACTGTATGTTTTAATCACATTTAAAAATATAGAGCTCAAAGGCAGTTAACTGATTAGCATTCAGCCGCTGAGAATAGTAATAGGCTATGATGTATAAGCTCTTCAATTATCTACTACTTATACTATATTTACCTATAAAAAGAGATTGTACTTCATTTTCCATTGTGCTATTACAAATTTTCCTTTGAAAGTACGGACTCTGAAGCAAAGATATGATAACTGTGGATAAAAACTGTTGAGAATATCAGCTCATGGTATAAGGAACTGACATGACTAATTGAAAAATAATTCCTTACTAATTGAGTTGTCATGTTTACGATGGGGAAAAAAAGACAATTTGTGAAAGTTCAAAGCAACGGTACAACTGAGGTACTGAACTAAGTTCACACTATGGTTGATAATATCATTCTGCATTTGTGCAGAAAAATGATTTCAGAACTTTTTGTTTTTTGTAACTTGGATAAGACAATGCTATTTTATTTTAGTAAATGCTTACAGGCAAGTTGGGGATCATGCAGTGTGGTTTAACATCTCCTTACTCTGAAGATCTGGCAGAAAAGGGTACCCAGAGAGGAAATCTAAGATATTTATAATGGTCCATAATTTTTAGTGTATGAATCAAATTCAAATATAACACTGGCCAAGAAAAATTAACTGTTGCTAACAGATGAGACGGAAGTCTGTGGTTTCAGAGATCCAAAGCAGTTAGAAGAAACACTACCGTGGCCTCCACAGCCTCCGCCTGATTATTCATGCATTCATTCGTGAATATTTATTTAGTGCCTACTGTCTGCCAGGCACTGTCCTGGGTACCAGGGCCCCTGGAAACCTTGTCTGTCTGGTTTGCTGCTGTATTCTCTCCCAGGGCATTATATTTATAATGAAAGATGTTGTGAATTCATTTACTTCAGTCAAGTAAAAACGGAGACTGTGTAGGTTCCTGCTGAATAAACAGCAAGTCCCAGAAACCCAGATTCTGGAAGAATTAGCAACACCCAGTGTAAGATAAACCTATCAAGGTGTCAGAGGACATGGCAAGGTAAACCTAGTATTTTCAACCGTAGAACCATGTCCGCTTCAGGGGGACCTCTTTCAAATTGGGAAAAGAGCCTGTCAGATCTTGTAAGAGGGGAGTAGTGGGCAGATCCCCCGCCATCGGGAACATGCTCTAGTTCCTTAAACGTGGAGCGTTCCTGTTGCGCTCTCTCCCTTCCTTGAGTAAGTCATGCAGCCATCTGCTTGTCACATGCCTCTCGTTTGGATTCATTTTCAGGCCAACTGTTAAGAATTGCCTGACATTCTGTACAAAGCATCAGGAGCATTTACGCTTTTTGTTTTCAATTTATTGTTTTCAACGCGGAGGTGGAGGTGGTTAGTGATCTGTTTCCTTGGAAGGGATGATAGTTAGAGCCTCCTCTGGCCAACAGTGGGTACTTATCGAGAACTGACTAGAGCATCAAGTGTTCCTGAAGATAAAGGTCCTTGCTTTGTATCAGAAGCCAGGGAGCCCAACTGCTCGGCCTCGGGGAACATACTGCCTAAAGCAACCGAGCCTGCGGGCTGTGAAGCAGACCTCTGATGAAGAAGACATCTGTCATTTTACATCAGTGTCTCCCCCCCCCTTTTTTTTTTGGCACCTTACAAGTATTAATAAATGTTCCACTAAAAGGTGACAATGTGTCTCTGAGTTTTAGAACATCACAGGTCTCATCTTCCTGTGGAAGGTCTTCCCCTGGCACCTAGCAGGTGTGGCTGCTTTGTTTTCTAGATATAGCTTGTCACCGGATAGGATACCTTAAAGGCCAAGAGGAAAAGTTAAGGTAGAAACATTTTTTCATTTTGTTTGGAAACCTAAGGCAATATTACTGTTTTTCTAGGGATCCATCAGGGAAGTATATTCAAAGGGATTTGCTCCCTGAAGAGCCAAGTATCATAATGAACTCAACTGATACTTTTTTCTTCATGGTATAAATTATGAAAATTTATGCTACTATCATACAGTTGACCAGCCTGTGCTTAGGCAAACATATATACTGTGACCTGAAAAAAAAATTTAAGGACTTACAACTTTAGGTCAATGGCAAAAGGTGCATCTCTTGCATCTCAAGTGCCTTAATGAAGAGTAATAGGTTTGCCCATCAGATTTTCTGAAATTACTATCATAGTAAGCAATATCTCCTTAAATAAACTTCTCAATCTTAGTACTTTATTTAATTTATTTTTTGAGAGAGAGACAGAGCATGAACAGGGAAAAGGGCAGAGCGAGAGGGAGAGAAACAAGCAGACTCACCACTGAGCAAGGAGCCCTACAAGGGGGCTCCATCCCAGGACCCCTAGATCATGACCTGAACTGAAGTCAGACTCTTAACCGACTGAACCACCGAGGTGCCCCTTAATCTTAGGACTTTTTTTTTCTTGGGAAAAAGCATACCACTGCCTAGACCTCGTGGCAGAATCAGATCACACACACAAACACTCACACACACACACACACACACACACAGGCTCTCACACACATACACTCACACAAGCACGTGTACCTATTAATACTGGTTGGGCCGTGTTTGTCCACTCTACCAATTACACACCACAATCAATCCCTCCTTTTCCTTTTAAAGTCACCTAAACCCAGTACTTTCCTACTCTTTGAGCTTGATCCACAGTAAGAACTACATTTTCCATAACAACCCAGCGCATACATATCCTTGTATACACACACAACTGAAACAAAAACAGCAGGAAGCTATATACAGGCGATGCATTTTTTTCTGTTACATTCCACTAAAAAATGCTGGTCAAAGATCCATTAAATTGGGTCACAACATTAACGGGTTACAACCACAGTTTTTTGGAAAACACTGGCTCAAAGCACCTGGTCTTCTTCCCAAAGATGACGAGACCCAATTAGGATTACTAATCATGCAAAATGAATACAACGATGCAGATCCCACAGGTAACCACTGCCTGCAAAGCTTCCAATGCTTTTAGCAGATTTCTGCTGGCAGAGCCCTGAGGACTTTGGCCCCCTCCCCTCCTTTGGAATTCTCATCACTGTGGGGCTTGAGGGCATTCCCTCCCTAACTTCCACAGTCTTCACTTCATTCCTCCCTCTTGCTCTCCAGCGCCACCCCCCGCCCCAACCTCAAATTCTTAATTCATAACCATTTCTTTTTTTTTTTTTTTTTTTTTTTTTTTTTTTTTAAAGATTTTATTTATTTATTTGAGAGAGAGAGAATGAGAGACAGAGAGCATGAGAGGGAGGAGGGTCAGAGGGAGAAGCAGACTCCCTGCCGAGCAGAGAGCCCGATGCGGGACTCGATCCCAGGACTCCAGGATCATGACCTGAGCCGAAGGCAGTCGCTTAACCAACTGAGCCACCCAGGCGCCCCAATTCATAACCATTTCTAAACAAGACTTGAAAAATAGATTGAGCCAGGAAAAGGCATGGCGCCCAGGGTCTCTGAACATCCTCCCCAGCCCCCAGCCCTTTCTGACAATTACCCTCTTATCTACCTAACAGAAGAGTTTAACATCCATAACTCAGTGACAAGATAAACACCATTGCTACTGGAACGCATCTTATACTGGGATTCAAAAATTTTCATTTTTGCTGAACCAACTAAAAAAAGTAACTCTGTGCCCTAAATGTTTGAGAGGGTTAGGCTGGCTGAGAATTGGGCCTCTTATGGGCGAACTTGACAGCAAAAGGGAAAAGTATAACTGAAGTCACTGCCTTCCATATTTATCTGAGTGATGTCCTAGCTGCCATGGGATGGGGAGGGGAGGGGAATCCTAACCCTAAGCACCCTTGGGTGGCCGTTACATTGAGGAGTATGGTAACAGTGATACGTCAAACAAAGACGTGCTTTCATGTGCACTTGTACAAATTAACAAAAATTATTTGTAGGAGCAGTAGTACAATATAGGAATCCTTAAGCCTGACCTAGCCTTGGGACTTGTAACTTCTCCATTTCAAAATCACTAGGCATTTGTTTGACAACCATTAAAACTGCAATAATGGCTCATGAAAAGCGGCACACCCCCACCTTCCTACTCCACTCCTTAAACCTGTCCTCCAGTCCCAGAAAGAAACTCCCTTGCTACTGTGCATAAAACTTACTCTAAAACCCAGAGAACTCAGAGCCTGAGATGTGGGGATCCAACACAGGGCATTTGGGACCCCAGTGATCCATCTGACATTCTTTCAAGTTATGGGGAAATGTACTAAATGACTACTGGGATCTTTCTGTAACACTGTACTCACTCTGCGGCTGACATATTGACCATGACATACTACACTGTTAGCTTTCCACCCCAGTTAGAAAATTTAAAAGAGAAACCAGGTCACACACAGCCTGAAGCTGGAGGGTGGGTTTGCTTTATAAAACGCATGTATTGTAGGACCTACTTTTGGGGTCTTCTGATGGGGCTACGAATGTGTGTGATGTGGGAAGGAGGTATTTCCTAAATTGCTTCCTTCCCTCTGAGCTACCCACTGTCACACAGGCTGTGTTTACACATTTAGCAGCTAAATACTGGTGTCTATTTTATTACGTAAACAAGCAAAACCTCACCATGTCCTCGATGTGCTCTTCTATCAGCCTTAATGAAGGGTTGGGCACTCCTTGTTTGGAAGTGTGTTCAATTTCAGGATTTGGTTCACTTGGTTGCAGTGTCTGGGGAGGTAGGTGTAGGCAGGCAGTTTGTGCAAGTCGTCACAGAGATGCACATCACTGTGACTTTTGTAATTCATATTTTCCTGCCTTAAGAGAAATTCTTTTTTTAGTCTTACCCAGAGATGCATAAGAGCAAAAGGTTAGCCTATTTTACTGATATGCTTTGGCCCAGAACTTTTTCCTCCAAAGTAAGTTACAGGGACGTCTCCGTACACTAACTGGTTTTGTTTGGACTGTAAAAACAGGACTGTTCGTAGTCTCAACGTCAACTGTGTGGAGAGTTTAGTAGTTTCCTGTAGAAGCGAATAGGAAGATCTCTGGCTTTCTCAAAATATAACACCTGCGGGGCGCCTGGATGGCTCAGTCAGTTAAGTGTCTGCCTTCGGCTCAGGTCATGATCCCAGGGTCCTGGGATCGAGCCCCGCATCGGGCTCCCTGCTCAGCGGGGAGTCTGCTTCTCCCTCTCCCTCTGCCTTTCCTCCCTCTGGTGCTCACTCTCCCTCTCTCTCTCAAATAAATAAAATCTTAAAAAAAAAAAAAAAAAAAGCACCTGCCTTAGGAGCCCTGAGCGATCAAATCGAAAATCCAGGCGGGTGTGCAGAGGGGACGTATGAGAGAGGAACTTGTTTCCCTATCCGTGGTGCCGCTGGAATCTGTCACAGAATATTTACCTGAAGAGAAGAAGAGAGGTGGGTTTTGATAGACTGCTTGAAAGTGTGTAACTCTCAAGCTACCTGAATATTTGGGAAGAGTTTGGCAGGGCAGAGGGCTACCCAACACCGTCAAGTCTTCAAGAATAAACAGAAGGAATACATTTTGAAAATGATGCATTTTTCCTCAATTCTCTCCCTCATTCATTCATTCACCGGTCATTTATTGAGTATCTAGCATTGTGTTCGTGAGAGTCGGGTCAGGAAACTGAGACTGCACCAATACTCTGAACAGGGAAATTTTAATGGGAAGAATTCTTAGCTAATAAAAAGGGATTAACTACTGAGGGGTAAAGAGATCTCTAAGCAGGTGGAGGGAGCAGCTTCTATCCCAAGGCTAAGGAAAGTACTCAAGAGAGAGGGCCTTCTCTCAGGGATGAGATTCAGACTCCATGGGCAAACAGGTGGCTCTGGCCCAAGGATGGTGGCGGATCTCACCGTGGCACTTCAGGGAGCTTCCCACGGGGCGCTGGCGAGCCTCCCTGTAAGCAGCCTGAGGCCGAGCCAGTGCGACTGGCTGCAGGTTTGCACAGGAAGCTGCCCGATGGCCACCCCAAAGACAAGCCCCTTCCCCTTGAAGTGTCCCTCCGGTGCCCTCTGCTGACAAAGCCTAAGCTGCATCAGCTGGCAAAGGAGAAACGTTGCCAGGGTCCGGCTGCAGCACGACAAAAGGAGGCAAAGAGGAATGGATTTGGAGCAGATAGGCAATAAACCGACAACCTGCATAACCACATGATTTAGATACTCGGCCAGACATAGCATTAGAGATGAATAAATGTGGTCCTTGCCCTTAAAAAGCTTATTGTAGGAGGGGATGGAGCCAGTCCCTAGAGGAAGGCATCGATTTTTTTTTTTTTTTTGGTTTATTCCCTTTAAAAAAATCACTGCTCTCTGAGCCCTCTGAGCCTCTCCGAAGACCATCACGTACATTCAAGGTACTTCCTTTAGATATTAAGTCATTTGCTATTTTATTTTTTCAGGGAAATAATAAGGTCATTTGCTATTTTAAAGCAACCCTAATTGGGGCGCCCGGGTGGCTCAGTCATTAAGCGTCTGCCTTCGCCTAGGTCATGATCCCGGGGTCCTGGGATCGAGCCCCGCATCGGGCTCCCTGCTCTGCGGGAAGCCCGCTTCTCCCTCTCCCACTCCTGCTTGTGTTCGTTCTCTTGATGTGTCTCCCTCTGTCAAATAAATAAATAAAATCTTAAAAAAATAAATAAAGCAACCCTAGTCAGTGCAATATACACAAAGAGAAGCTAGCTCTGGAGCCAGACCAGCAGAGTTGGAATTCTGGCTCCTCTGTTTACTGACTTGGTAACTTTGGGCAAGTGACATAATCTAGCTGTCCTCCAGGTCCTCCTCCATAAAGTGAGGATCCAAATAGTATCAACCTCACAGGCTTGCTGAGAGGATCAACTGAGATGGAGGCACACAAGTACTTTTAACACAATATCTGGCAGACAAAATATAATTATACATATTATAATAAAATAGGGCTAAAAATGATCTTTTAGATTCTCCATTCAGGTTCCCAGGGATCGTTTTCATGAACCCACATTTAGAAAGATCTTGCTTTTAAGCAATTCATTTAAAAGAGTTATAAATGGGGGTGCCTGGGTGGCTCAGTCCGTTAAGTGTCTAACTTCAGCTCAGGTCATGATCTTGGGGTCCTGGGATTGAGCCCCACATGGGGCTCCCTGCTCAGCAGGGAGTCTGCCTCTCCCTCTGCCCTTCTCCCGGCTCGTGTTCTCTCACTCTTTCTCCCTCTCAAATAAATAAATAAAATCTTTTTAAAAAATAATAAAAAATTAAAAAAAAAAAAAAGAGGGGCACCTGGGTGGCTCGGTCGGTTAAGCATCCGACTCTTGATTTCAGCGCAGGCCGTGATCTCAGGGTGGTGAGATCGAGCCCCGTGACAGGCTCTGCACGCAGCGTGGAGTCTGCTTGCTTCTCCTCCCTCTGCCCCTCCCCCTGTGCTCTCTCTCTGTCTCTGTCTCTCTCAAATAAATAAAATCTTTTTAAAAAAGATAAAAGTCTAGATTGACTCCAAGCTTACTTTTATATGGCACATCTTAAATGAAGTTTTACAAATTAAAAAAAAAGTTGTGTGGAAGATAACACAGGAATAGTAAGGGGCCAGAAAAAACGTGCAAAAACAGAGCCGAAGAAACTATGTGTGTTTGGTTAAGAGATTTAAAATGAGATGTCTTTGCTCTCTTCAGATAGTTCAAGGGTGATTTTGGTTTTCTTGCTCTGCTGGTCAAAATGAGTATGTGCAACTTAACAAGGAAGGGGTTTTGGTTCAGCATAAAGGAAAAAAAAAAAACTTGTAACAACTACAGCCATTCTAACCATGGTTGAAGCACATGCACGGTTAGCGGCTGGTACCTGCTACTCCTGGAGACGTTCACACAGAGACGGGATGGACACCTGTGGTAGTCTGACACACCACCCACATCTCCCTCCCGAGCTGAAGCCATCAGCACTCCACAGCACAGGGATGGTCCAGGTGAAGACAGCTGCCCTGCCCAAGGGCACGCACGCCCCTCCGAGGCAGTCTGCATAGGGGCACACCTGCCCGGCTCCTTCGCTTCGGCACCAGACAGCTCTCAAGGATCATTTCAGCTTCAGAACTTCTCTAACGTCGGCTGAGGCCCCTACCGAGACCGCCTCACTTCTCCTTCTACCCTATCCTGCTTCCTCCCCTCCCACAGGGGTGGATCCCCAAATCCCTAAACAACTGCTGGCAGGAGAATCTTCACCTCACAGTCTGCTTCTCGGGGGGAGCCCAGCCTGGGACGATACCTGCCCAGGATGCTAGAGACACGGCTCTGAGCAGGATAACTGCAAAGGTCCCCTACAGTCCTGTGACTCGACAAAGCCATTGGGCATCTGAAGCTGAATGTTCTAAGTCTACACAGTGTCCGCTATGTGCAATCCATACGGATGATCCTCAAGAGAAATCTCAACCTTCTTTCGTACTGTCTGACCTACGGCCGGCCTGAAGTCACTTAGGAGGGGTACCTGTGGGGTCGTTACATTGTTCATTCAATCACTTGTCAAGTCTTTCAACAACTATTTATCAAGGCCCAGATAGGCACCCAGCCTGGTGGAGACAACGGTGAACAAAAGAGCTCTTTTCTGGAGCTTACATTCTAGTGAGGAGAAACATATCACCCTATTTTCCAAATTTCAGTCATTTGCATAATGCTTCCAAAATTTCTGCCTCTATGCCCATTGCCTGATCATGGTACTTCTACTTCCTCTGGCTTATAGATGGTGGATTCACAGTTTTATCTACTTTCGGCCCAACGTAGGCTAAAATGTTCACAAAAGGATAAGCTGAGTATATACATGTGTTTTCTAACACACATTAAAATAAACATATAACTTTAAAATAAAAAAAAATGAACACCTGCATATCATTTGTGCCATATGCGTACCATACTTTAGGAAGCAATTTATACAAAGGATCACACAGAGAAATGTAAAACTGCAAGGGTGACAAGTACTTACAATGAGAAGTATCCAGTGTCCTCAGAATATATAACAGGGGGATTTAATTTACTTAAGAGCTTCCCCAAGGAAGTGAGCTAATATCTGAAAGAAGAGTAAGAGCTGACAAGGTAAAGAGGTGGAGTGTGTGTTGTGAAGAACATTCCGGATAGTGGCAGCAGCATATGCTAAGGCCCCGTGGCAGGAGGGAACACAATGCCAATGAGGCTCAAGTGTGGTGACCAAGGGGTAGGGAGCATGTCATGAACTGAGGCTCGCTGGCAAAGTAGAGGCCAGTGAAGGAAAAGGGAAGTTAGATAGATTCCGTTCTCCAACATCCGTAGATAACCAAGTTGAAGCTATATATACATAATCACTCTCTCCCTCCTTCTCTCCCCCACACAACTGAATTGTAACACTTCTCTAGACCCTCTGCCAAAGGACACAAATAAGCAGCATCAACATGCGTGTTTCTGGCCTGGGGCTGTGAAATTATTCCAGACTTGAAACTTTGGGGGCTGAGGTTACATTTGTTAAATATTTAGACCTTTCCCCTAGGCTTTTATTCATTCCATCCAGCAGGTGGAGTATAGGGATATGCTTTTTGTTCCCAACAAATCCCCTTACGTCGAAAAGGAAGAGCAAGGTTTGCCAGCACAGTCAAGGGTGAGAGATAGAACAAGGAGGCAGTGATTGTGTATTTGAGTCTCATTCATATGGAAAACATGAGCTAATTAGCTTCTTACTGCTGTGCTTCCAGAGATTCTGAATTTGACGTTTCTGTCCAAGTTTGGGGAGCTATTAATCAGTCCCAAAACAAATGAAGCGGCTTAAAAAGAATCACATAACCAAAAACCACATCCTTCATAAGATAAAAAAAAAAAAAAAACAGAAAGGCAACTTGGAAACTCTTCAGAGATGGTGCCCGTTTCAGGGTTTGGGGGGGATTTGGCTGGCTGACGGAGATGTCTTAATTTGGGGATGAAAATAGAGAACACAAACATATTTACACAGCTCTAATGAGGAAAACTCAACAGACCACATTGCCCTGTGGAAAGTGGCTTCTTAAAATCCTATAGCCAGTGACCTTGTGGGAAAAAACAAAGAAACCGAAGGACAGAAAGTGAATAGAGACAGAATAAGTTAGCTGGGGGGCTCCAGATTCTTTATAATAAGAAACATGACCGATTCTTTATAATAACCATTCTGAATTGATCTCATTCCTTTTTCTGGAATACACAGAGACCTGCCTTCCCGACAACCAAACAAAGAAGACAGTTCCTGAGTCTCTGCCATGGAGGAGGTTATTGCAACAGATGTGGGGGAAAAGGAGAGAAAAGGGCTCTATTGAGGACTTGCCCCTGAGGACCCTCAGCTGGGGGATGTGGTTTATAAACAAACGCTCAGAACGCAACCTAAGAGAGCACCGAAATAAATGCATGCAGGGTGCTCTAGGAGCATGGGCAGAAGGGAAAATTCCTCCTGGGGGAGTTAGAGAAAGCTTTCCAGAGGAGGTGATGTCTGACCTGTGTCAGAAGAGATGAGCAGGTGTCTACCAGGCAGGGAAGAAAGCAGGAAAAGGGGGGACCATGGGGAATGGGGGGAGGGAAGCAGGATGATGGAGTCTCACCTCACTCATGGATTAGGAACGAGAGAGTCCACTTACAAAGAGGAGTCAGTCCCCCCATGGTCAAACTCAGTCCTGAAAAGCCCCCAGAGAGATGGACGTACCATATCTCAGTGAGGAACTGGCATGCATTTAGGTGGGGGGGGGGGGGGGGCTATGAACACTGAATAATTAAGCCCTGTAATCACATTCAGCCAGCCAGGTGCTCCCAGTACGAGAGGCCTGGAAAACCAGGATAGCAGCAGACTCTTGCCTCCCCTCACTCCGTGGGGTGAAATAGACACAGGAGTAGAATGTCAGACAGATCACCCACAGTATTTACTGTTATCTTTCTCCTTCCTCCCTCCCCCACGTTCTCTCTCTCCTGAGTTGGTAAAGTTGATTTCTTTTAAGTGAACTGTGTGTGCATGTGATGTCACTTTCCTTCCAGGTATAGGGCACAAGCCGGGAGTGACCCAACTCCACTATTCAGTATGTGGTTTCTGCATCTCTAACACAGGGAGAACATTAAAACCTCCCTCACAAGGTTATGGTGAGGATGAAATAAGCTAATCAGTGTAGACTGCACAGAACACTGCTTGGTGCAGGGTAAGTGTTTAATTATTACTGTTATGATCATTACTCCAATCATAGGAGACAGCACACGTTAGGACACAGAAAGACAGAGGAGAATGGTGTGTTTAGAGGATGGCGAACAGCACAACCAGCCAGAGGTGAAGCTAGTAAGGTAGGCTTTGGGGAATTT
>NC_058409.1:32483131-32492780 GCF_002201575.2 Neomonachus schauinslandi | reverse complement strand
AGGAAGGAAGGAAGGAAGGAAGGAAGGAAGGAAGGAAGGAAGGAAGGGAAAACGAAAACTGGAAAGCAGATGATGAGTGGTCATTAATTTAGCAGGCTGAATCCTAAGCCAGCAGCTGGGCAGAGGCTCACGGGGGACAGCACCAAGTATCTCTGGAAGTGGGGCAAAGGTGGAGCCTAAGGTCTGGAAAATGGGTTGAAAGGCTGTTGGCAGTGTGGCCAGACTCCATTCCCTCCCATTCACCTTGCAGTCCTGGGCCTGCCCCTCCCTGAGGCTGGCCCCCAGGACGCTGGAGGTTTATTCTCTGAAGAGGGTCTCTTTCCTGGGGGCAGCAACTCAGTTGACAACAGTGGGATTTATTTATTTATTTTTTTTTTTTTTAAAGATTTTATTTATTTATTTGAGCCAGAGAGAATGAGAGACAGAGAGCAGGAGAGGGAGGAGGGTCAGAGGGAGAAGCAGACTCCCCGCCGAGCAGGGAGCCCGATGCGGGACTCGATCCCGGGACTCCAGGATCATGACCTGAGCCGAAGGCAGTCGCTTAGCCGACTGAGCCACCCAGGCGCCCCGACAACAGTGGGATTTAAATCAATGTTTACACTCCCTGTGCAGAGACACCCCCAGCCCTCTGCCCCGCATGGGTTCCCCAGAAGGCTGACAGCCAGGCGAGCTAAGTGTAGTGATTAGTTCCCTGAAGAGCTCAATACTTGTCAGCTCTCATGACTGTGTCATTAGTATGTCTCTCTCCTTCTCTGGGGTCTACCGCGGAGGGCCAGGACTGGAGCCCAGACAATCCACCCAGACCTTCCAAGCCCAAAGTCTTCCACAGTTTTCCAATGGTTCCCCCAACTCGGGCAGACACTCCCCTCTGACCCCACCCCCCATCCTTACCTACCCCCCTTTCCCAATTCCAACAATAAAATATGCTGGTCGAATTAGTTGGCATCCCCTCAGACAGGTTGAGGGCCTGGCTACCCTTCTCTGCCCTTGGTTAGCTCAACTCAGACTCCCTCACCCATGCTGCTCTGGACCACAGGGGATTCCTCCCTCACCTTCTTCCACCTTACACTGGGAGAGGGTTTTCTGGAAATTTGGGGGAGATATGAGGAGTCCCCAAGGGTCTTAAAACCACAGGGCAGAGTCTGATCTTCACGGGCCATTCCTGAAAGCTCGCTGGTCATAGCCAGGGTGTAGGTGATGGGTATCCATTCCCCCAAGCCAGGGAGAGATCAAACAACTGCTTCAAGACCCTCGAAGGAGAAGAGAAAAGGCAGCAACAGCTTGTGTGTCTTCTAAACCTGACATGAAAACCTCCATGTCCCCTGCTCATGCCACCCCATTGCTGCCAGCACCAGATGAGGGTTCAACTGTGTCGAAGAGCCTTCTGAGAGGTATGGCAATGAAGCTGTTTCACAGAAAATGCAGCGGCCTCCAGACTATTGGGAGGCCAGGAATAGCGTTCGGATGGTTCACCGGCCTGTGCAGCATGGGGGGCACCCGGGCCCAGCTAATCTGTCTCAAGGGTTTCGCTGGGACTGTTGGCCCCTGCCCTCCGAGTCACAGATCTGCCTGAGCGGTCTGCTCCGTACGTCGGTAGGGCCCTGACTGACTTAGCGTCTCACAACAGAGACCCCATAATGAGTGAGGAAAAAAAGAGCAGAAATACTTGTTAGAAACCCAAGAGGAATTCTGAAAAGATCCACACCCACCCCCTCCCTGCTCCAACCCCAACTGTCATCAGCTCAAGCCACAAAGCCTTCATCCCTGGGGAGCCCCCACCGCTATTCTTCCCTGCGGGTCCCACACAGCCGGGACAAGAAAGCATTCCTTTCGGTGGGCCAGGAGGAAGTGGGCCCAGCCCTGCCAAGCAGGAGGGGAAAAGGATTCCATTCCTATTGTTCTCACCCAGACTGCCCAACAATGGAAGAAGGAGCAGGAGGAAGGAGGCGCCCTGAGACTCTGTCGGACCTGCTCGAGCAGCACTAACTGGGTCCAACCTCCCAGTTGTCAGCTGTGTCTTCTCCCTCCCTCCCTCTCTTCCCTAGATTTCCTACACCCCTCTCCTTCCTGCCCCCTACCCCCCACCCCCTGTGTCTTCAGTGTTCAGGCTGGGGACAGGGGGACCATGCACCAGCCCCAAGGCCGCCACCTGTGGCTGGCCCTTGCTTGCTTCTCAGGCTCTCTGCAGCATTCTTTCCTGCATCCCATAGCCACAACCAAGAGTTAAAATCTGGACCTGACCCCAGTCCTTAGACTACACACACACGCGCGCACACACACACACACAGAGCGTGGGTTGCTCATCAAAATCAGTTTCTTCCATTATAGTCATCAACCCCATACACTCACAGGCCAGGCGTGTGATAGCTAAGGGTAGGTGACAAATGACCAATAATCATTTGTGCCAGGTACTGGGGATATGGCAGTGAATGAAACAAAGATTGCTGTCCTTGTGAAGCTTATGTCCTAAGAGGCAGTTCTTTCCTTGCTTTCTGCTCTCACCTGTGTGCCAGATCTATGTGGCAAAAAAAATGCCCCTCTCGGCAATGCAAGCTAGGAGTGCTATAATATGGTATAGTAGTTAGGAAGAGGGTTTTTGCAGCTAACTAGAACCAGGTTCGAGGCCTGTTTCTACCCATTTGCAAAATGTATAGCCATAGGAGAATGTTTCTTAGCCTTCTGAGTGTCCTCATCTGTAAAATGGGGTTTTATTACTGAGATAACCATTACTGTTTAGGGTAACAGTTAATTATCACAGGGATTGTTATGAGGATCCAATGAGAAAAGGCATGTCAAGGGCTTGGCCCAGAGTCAGGCATGTAATAAATAAATGCTCAATAAACATCAGGTGTCATCATGGGGCCATTCCTCCTGGGGGAAGCTGTCTATAGGAAGGAATCTCTGTCCTGGTTTACAATATACTTAACAGAAGTCCCATTTGTCCTGACTGCTCCCTTTTCCGCAACATCTGATTGTGAGCCAGCTCCCAAACCAGACGTTCCTTGGGCTGCTTATTTCCCATTTGTCCATATGCTCACCACAAATGCAGAGGAACCTCTGGGTGACGCTCACACTCACACTTAGGAGTTATAATCGCAACCTTGAGGCCAATTCATAGAGTCAGGGGATGGGACCCAAGTGCAGACAAACTCTCCTTATGTTTCAGATATCTGAGGTCCTAGAGAAGAACAACCCAGGAAGGTTTTTCATTATGTCATTGGGCTACCTGAGAGGACTCTTCCCCCAAACCAAACTACCAAACCAAGAGATAACTCACATCAGCTATCACATCTCCTCACATCTCATCAGCTCTCTGTGTACACGAGTCCATTGTGTTGGGACAAAAATACAGGTCCCATCTTGAGGAGTTTCCCAAAAGGGAGAACACAAGGATGTCTGAAATCATTCACTGAACATAGTATATGCAGGACCAGGGTGGGGACTGTTACCATATTGCTGCAAATAAATCTTGCCCACAAATGATGTCTACCTCTTCGTGTCTGCAGGGAGAGTGGGAAAACCATTCTCAGAGTAGACACACAACAAGGCCCTGAGTTTATACACCCAGCTTCTCCAAAGGTGTTAAGTCCTAGTCTCATCTGGGGGTCATTTATACAGATATTAGAAGACTCGATGAAACATCTGAGGAGAACATCATCTAACCCTATTGTCTTACACGAATGTGCTTTCTGAGTTCTTCTCACCACAAACTTGATTTAATGAAGCCCAGTGCTGCACACAGCATCCTGCTAAGTGTTACCACATTTTTTTGCCTGTTGTCATTATACCTCTGACATTTAAGGAGGTTCTGTTGAGCTCTGAGGCTCCTAGACACAAAGAGTAGAGAAAAAGGGGGCACAGCCAACGTTTTTCTTGGTTTGTTGGTCTGAGGATCTGGGGCAGGCCAAGATATTGCAGGGTATAAGTCAGATTTCTCCATGTGTGTGTTGGGGGGTGGAGGTGGACAAGCAGTGCTCACTTGTCCTTCTGTGTACACTAGTCCACGGGAATGGGGGGCTCAGTACCAGCTCAGAGGTCCCCAAAGTGACTGGTCTGAGGTGAACACACAATGACCTCCAGAAGGGATAGGACTACGTCTGTTTTACTAATTATGACAGCCCTTGGAGCCTAGCAAAACAGTTGGCACATAGTAGACCCTGCATCAATCAGAGTCTGGACAGGAAATAAGTACTATACTCAAACTGGATCCAAAGATTTTATTTATTTATTTGAGAGAGAGAATGAGAGACAGAGAGCACGAGAGGGAAGAGGGCAGAGGGAGAAGCAGACCCCCTGCCGAGCAGGGAGCCTGATGCGGGACTCGATCCCGGGACTCCGGGATCATGACCTGAGCTGAAGGCAGTCGCTTAACCAACTGAGCCACCCAGGCGCCCCTCCATGAATAGTTTAATGAAGGTTCTATTTACAAACCTAAAGGAAAGTAACGAGGGATGGTGCAGTGTCTCAGGGCGAGCCATAGTGCGGGATCCTTCACAGGGGTCAGAGGAGGGAAGAGTGCCCACCCATGGCAGACCAGCTCACTGTCTCACCTCTCTCCAGGCCCCTGCTGGTGCTTCCAACTGGCTAAACCAAACCAAAAACCAGGGAATTGGGGCCCAGGTGCAGTGGTCCACCCTGTCTAGCCCTTCAAGTCACAGAGCAGGGCAGAGAAGGGAGAGGTTGGATCTGGAGGGGCAAACAGAAGACATCCAGCCCTCATATGAATGTTCTGGTTGACTGAGAAGCCAGCCTCTGACCAAGGATGAAGCTAATAGGGAAAGAAGCCAAAGGATGTTCCTCTGAGTTATTGCCGTTTGTGGGCAAAGTCAACTCACTGAGTCCTTATGCACTAAGCACCGGATTAAGGGCATGACCTAAATGATCTTACTTAATCTTTACAACATCCCTATGAGGTAAGCAATATTGTTATCTCCATTTTATTTTTGTTTTATTTTTAAAAATATTTTATTTATTTGTCAAAGAGAAAGAGAGAGAGAGAGTACAAGCAGGGGGAGCTACAGAGGGAGAAGGAGAAGCAGGCTCCCTGCTGAGCAAGGAGCCTGATGCGGGGCTCGATCCCGGGACCCTGGGATCATGACCTGAGCCGAAGGCAGTCGCTTAATGACTAAGCCACCCAGGCGCCCCCCTTATCTCCATTTTGAGGAGGAGAAAAATGAGTCTCAAAACGTTTTTGTAATTGGCTCAAGGCCCATACTTATTAAATGAAGGAACAGGATTCAAGTCTAATCCTACTTCTCTATTTTTATTTCCCAACTTTTCATTATGAAAATTTTTAAACAAACGTTGAAAAAATAAAACAAGGAGCATTCTTAAATTACCCACCTACATTCGACAATTGTAAATATTTTGTCATATTTACTTTATATGTATATAAAATTACCAGATTTTTATTTAGAAAAAACATAAAATAAGGGGAAAATATTCCCTCATGCATCTTCCAAAATAATGGCATTCTCCTCATAATCAGCCTCCTATCACACCTAAGAACATTAACACCACTTTCCTAATAGCAAGCAAAGTAGTTTAGAGCCAAATTTTTCTAGTATTCCCTAAAACATCTTTTTACTTTCGTTCTTTATTTGCAACATGAACCAGTTAAAGTTTGTACAATGCATGTGGTCACCATATATTTTTAGTCTCTCTTAATCTAGAACTGCCCCCACCCAATTTTTTTATTTAAATGACAGTGGCTTTCTGAAGAGTCCAGACCTGATATCTTACTGAACATTCCATATTCTCAATCTGTCTGTTTCTTCATGATGTCATTTAAATTGTCCCTGTATCCCTCTTATTTCTGTAAACTGGAAGGAGAGGTTGCATTGTATTCGGGTTAAACATGTTTACTAAAAGTGCTTTCCAGGTGATGCTGGTCACTCCTACTGCGTCTCCTCAGGGTGCCTCTGATCGCAAGAGACCCTCAGCACCTGCACTCTTACCTGCCAATCAAGGGCTCGTTCCCCAGCCAGGGGAGAGACAAGCTTTCCTGCCCTTAGAAAAATCCAGACTGGGGAATTCCTCACTGACCATTGTCTGCAAAAGAGAATAAAAATCTGCGGAAAAGAAACAGGACAAAAATGGAGGACAGATGGCCTTGCCTTTGGTCTCGACACAGTGGTAACATACCTCATTTTCCAGTACTCCAAGGAGAAGGACAACGCCCCACTGTGAAGCATGAACGTGTAGACGTGTGCTTCATTCAGAGGGGAACTGCCCCCCAGGCCAGCAATCCCTTATTCACCACCAAGGATGTTTGCCTTTCTTATGTGGCCACCTTTGACCATCAAGTTAGGTTCTTATTTTGGTCAAGGACAGTCCTGTTCCAAGAAATAAAAATCCACTCCAGGTAACCTAAGTGAAAAAGGAAATAAGGAAATGGGTACATAAACATACAGACTCCTGGGGACCCCAAACAAAGAGCTGTCCAGCTCCTCTCAAACTATACCCAGAAAAATACACTAGATATGTTTGGGGGTGACTGGACAGCACACAACCTCCCATGGGCTCTAAAAGCCTGGTTTTCAGTATAGCCTCCTTTAGCCATTGGAATCCACCCCAGTCCAGTGAGATTCTGCCTCCCAGGAATTTGGAACTGCAACTAAGAGATGTGGGTCTCTTCTAGTTCCTAGAATTAAGGCCGTGTGACTTCAGTAAAGCTGAGAAAGCCACGGAGTGAATAGTGAAGTTGCCCCACAGAAAAGCCAGGGGTGTGTCACAGGGTCCTGAACAAAGGAAATTGGCACTGCCCACAGGCCTCTCCGTAAGAGACCCCACTTCCTTCCACTACATCACCTTTCTGGCTTAAGCCAGCTTGTAATGAGTCTGTGTAACCTGCCACTAAATTGACTTGACCGAACAGTAGCATACCAGGGCAGGGCAGGGGAGTCGTCTGCCCCTGTGGGGAGGAATACTTTGTCACTGACATTGTTTAGAATTGCCGGTGTATGGCAAGCAGTCCTTTGCCTTGGTTTCATTCTTGACTTTTTCATTGTCTAAAGACAATGCACCCCCTTACTGCCCGCGAGGGATGATTGGAGGGCTCCAAACCATCCTGCTCTTTGGACACCACTGTGACTAAGTCAGAGAGGACAGAACCGGTAGAATTTGGGAAAGATTGTTTAAAGCTTTTGTTTCCCCCTGATTCCTAGGTCTTAGTTCAAATGTGCTTCTGGAGGGAGCCTCTGACAAGAATTCCCAAGGGGCCTGAAGTTTGCCCTCTGGCCAGTCTGAAGAGGGGCATAAGACAGGCTCTGCCCGTGGGAAGCTCAGCCCTGGGCATCAGCAGGGCCAGAGCGTGAGACGTCTACCTGTCCACAGCTCCAGCTAAGCATGTCTCCAGAGGCCACATCTAATACCCGATCGTGGATTTTCCTCATGCAAGGAAGATGGCTGGTGTCCTCCTCCTCCTCCTTCTTCAGGCATTCGCTCTTCTGTTTACTCAACGAAATCCAGCTCTTTAAAGGAAGGGAGGGTCAAAGATGGCAGCCCAGAAAGCTTCCTGGTGAAGAACTTATACACAAGACCTCAAGACACAATCCAAGTGTTGCCCCCTTTCCCAGAAACATTCCAAGAATATCTGCCTGTTCGCAGGCCTGTGGGGGTTTCCCCGAGAGAGGAGATGAAAGCTATCCCACAGAAGCAGGGCTGCCAAATGGTTAAGAACTGGTGTCTGGCCTGGCTGTCTGCTTCACCATGTAACAGTCAGTCCCTTTAGGCAGCTTATGAGATCTTAGCCTCAATTTTTTTAAAAACCAACTTTATTGGGGCGCCTGGGTGGCTCAGTCGTTAAGCGTCTGCCTTCGGCTCAGGTCATGATCCCAGGGTCCTGGGATCGAGTCCCACATCGGGCTCCCTCCTCGGGGGAAAGCCTGCTTCTCCCTCTCCCCCTCCCGCTGCTTGTGTTCCTGCTCTCGCTATCTCTGTCTCTGTCAAATAAATAAATAAAATCTTTTAAAAAAAAAAAAACCAACTTTATTAAAGCATAATTTACATATCATAAAATTTGCCCATGTTAAGTGTACAATTTAATAATCTTTAGTAAATTTACTAACTTGTGCAACCAGCACCATAACCTAATATTAGGACTTTTCTATGACTTCGTTACATCTCTTATGCCCATTAACAGTTAACCCTCATTCCTACCCTTAGCCTCAGGCAACCACTAATCTACTTTCTGTGTCCATAGATTTGCCATTCTGGATATTTCACATAAATGGAATCATGCAACATATGGCCGTTTGTGTCTGGCCTCTCTCATTTCGCATGTATCAGGACTCCCTTCCTTTTTATTGCCAAATAATATTTCACTGTATGCAATATGTGTATATTTATCCATTCATCAGTTGATAGACATTTGAATTAGTAGTTTGGGGCTAGTATACACAGTGCTGCTATGAACATCTAAGTTTTTGTGTGGACACGTTTTCAATTCTCTTGGGTATGTACCTTGGGTTGAAACTGCTAGGTGGTATGGTAAATTGATGTCTCACTCTTTAAGAAACTACCAGGCTGGGAGCCTGGGTGGCTCAGTCAGTTAAGCATCTGCCTTCTGCTCAGGTCCTTATCTTAGGGTCCTGGGATCAAGTCCCACATCGGGCTCCCTGCTCAGTGGAGAGTCTGCTTGTCCCTCTCCCTCTAATCCTCCTCCCCGCTTGTGCTCTCTCTGTCTCAAATAAATAAATAAATGAAATGAAGAAGAAGGAAGAAGAAGGAAGAAGAAGAAAGAAGAAGAAAGAAGAAGAAAGAAGAAGAAAGAAGAAGGAAGAAGAAAGAAGAAAGAAGAAAGAAGAAGAAAGAAACAACTACCAGGCTGTTTTCCAAAATGGACTCTGCCTCGATTTTACCATCTGCAAACTCAATATGCTGAGTCCCCACAGTGTCTGCACACAGTGAGGTCTGAAGGAGTCAAGGCATGTATAGTACTTCACAGTGCCGGGCTCATGGCAAGTGCTCAAGAAATGCTACGTACTCCAGCTAGTGGAGTTAGCTCCTGATTACTTGACTAATTCTTCCTCTCAGGCAAGGAATGTGTCTGATCTGAGTCTTTATCTCTGGACCTAGCAGAGTCTCAGAAACTCAAATACAGGGCGGAAGGGTTGCATGCTGTCCCAGCGGCAGACAGTGCCATGGGGAGGGGATGGGGGGATGATTCTAGCTGAGTGCATCAGGCATGATACTCTCCGCACTTCAAGGTGAAGTATCCAAAATACCTCACCTTGGACTGAATCC
Organism: Neomonachus schauinslandi; assembly: GCF_002201575.2. Taxonomy (NCBI): domain Eukaryota; kingdom Metazoa; phylum Chordata; class Mammalia; order Carnivora; family Phocidae; genus Neomonachus; species Neomonachus schauinslandi. Next base: position 32,483,534 of record NC_058409.1, on the reverse strand, counting down.
TGGGGCCCTTTATTTTCTTCTGGCACAGAGGAAGAATGATGGGGGACACTTTCTGCCCATTTTCTCTGTTCCCTGCAAAGCCAGGAGAATGACTTCCAAGGGCATCCAAACTGACAGTTCTGTCCAGTATCAAATCCCTCCCCACTACCCTCTGCCCACCAAGACTAGGAACAGGCACCGGTATGCCCTCCATGGGGCTGGGCGACAGGCCTTAGAACTCACTGCTTCCCTCCTTAATAACACTTCAGCTCCTTCCCACCCACCTTCCATGCCCCAGGCCCTAGCCTCTGTACCTCTGTCTTGTGTTGAGCTCCCTCACAGCCCTTCTGTCCCCAGGATTCCCATTCTATGCAGGCCTGTGTGCACGACAGAAAGCCCGGGGGGGGGGGGGGGGGGGGGGGGG
>NC_058409.1:32091047-32111656 GCF_002201575.2 Neomonachus schauinslandi | reverse complement strand
GGGGGGGGGGGGGGGGGGGGGGGGGGGGGGGGGGGGTGGTCGGGAGGTTGGCTGGGACCCGGTCGGGCACAACACACACTGGCCTATATGCACCGTGGCAGACGCTGGGTTTAGAGTCCACGGCCCTGGGCTAGAGTCCCAATTACTAACTGGTGACCTTGGACAAGGGACCTCATATCGTTGACCTTCAGTTCCATCATCTTTAAAATGGGGTTATAATAGTCTCCCTGGGGTGGCTGTGCTGTTCACTTGAGCCTGAATGTGGGAAGCACAGTGCCAGAGCATAGTGAGACCCAGGAAGCGGTAACTATTAATTCTATAATTGGGGCTGGGGTTGGGACTCTGCAGGAGTCTGCCCCGAAGGCAGCAGGCCCCTGTCCTCAGCCTGCTCTTTGGCACTCCTGGCTGAGGCTGGAAAGAAGCCTCACTCATTCTCCACACACACGGCCATCAGGAGTCAGGAGTTATGTCATCCTTTGAACATGGGCCTGGAGGCTCTGCCGCAGGCTCATCTGAAAGATAAATAATAACAACTTGAATAATTCACAGAATCTGTGTGTATAATTCACCAGGGCCTCCCAAGCACCAGCCGATGAGTCACCACAGACCCAGGCTCGGGTCCTGTCTGCCTCTGGTTTCCCGACCAGCCCTGGGGAGTGTGGCCTGGCCACAGGTGAAGGAGGTAGTGGGCCTGAAGGAACGGGTGGAGGGGCCCTCCCACCCTCTCTCTCTGATAGAGACCCACGGCTGGGAAGCCAAAGGGGACTGTCCTAAAGTCCCTGGGCTAGTGAGATCCTGTAGCTGGCCATCACTGCTTCCCCCCTCTGGGCTGCATTTTGGAGAGGTGGAAGAAGGTGAGCCCCTTCCAGTTATATTTTAGTAACCAGTAGCCAGCCCAGCATAGCCCCGTGTCCACAGGGACTCCAGGCTTCGAGGTCTCTCAGTCCTGAAATCGATCCTGCAAAGCCCACACTGACCTCGCCTGTTTCTCCTGGGAGGTAGGATGCGGGGGAGTCCTTGGGACTCAGACAGAACTCAGAGACTGAATGCAGAGACTAAATGCCTCTGCTTGGGACTCAGGCAGAACTCAGTTCAACCTCCCAGTTACCTCCTGCGTGTCCTGGCCAAGTGGCTCAAACCTGCCAGGTCTCCATTTCCTTGTCTGTAAAATGGGGATTAAAAACCCCCACTTCGTAACATTGTTATTGTTCTGCAGGTGAAATGATGTCATGACCATCAATTGCTTAGTGCATTGCCTGGCACATAGTAAGTGCTCGAAAACAGTAGCTGTTATAAGATACCCGTGTTCTTTCCCAAGATAGCATGGTGGGGCTTCAGAGTAGGAAGACGGCTGCTCAGATGTCACAGATGTTCATACAAAACATCATCTGCAGGCCCAAGAGATGGGCACAGACTGCTGGCCAATCCTGTCTGCTACCATGTGGGTGGCCCGTGAGGTCCTCCAAGTAGTTGCTCCACTCAAACGCCCACGATTCTGTTTATCTGTTCCTCAGCACTTGCGGCAATTTGGGATTATTTTCTTAGTCACTTACTCACTTTTTGATTGTGTGCCTTCCCCACTAGACTGTGAACTCCATGAGGACAGGGACCTCATCTGTCTCGTTTACCAGTATCTCCCCAGGTCCTAGAATATTGCCTGGCACATAGTAGGTGCTCAGTAAATATTTGTCCATAAATGAATAGATTCATCAGCCTACTGGAAGAGAGCCTCCACCATTGGGGGGATCAGATAGGGCTCGGGGGCCAGAAGCTGGGTGTGCAGCTCAGAGTGGGGACAATGGTTTTGGGGCTGGCCCCTGCCAGATTGGCTGCAGGGATGAGAAAATGCCTATCTCTCCCTGTCTCCCCCCCCCCCCCAGGTCAGTCTTCCCCAGACCAACAGAACGAGGGACGCTTAATGGTGGCACCCACTTGCTGCGCCTTCCCCAGTAATGATTTAATCGCTTGTTTAGAATTTCCGGTGGCATTAATGATCACTCCCCAGAACAGGGGGAAATAATTGGCTGTGTTCTCATGGTGAGCGAGCTCCCTGTTAGTAGGGAGCTGAGCCTGTTCTTCTGTAATCTTCTTCTCTCACCTGCCTGCCCCTCACTCGTAGGGTGATGGAGATGGATGAGCTCACGTGTGCAGAGTTGCTGCGAAGCTACCAGGAGCCTGCAGGGCCTGGCTTGGGCTAGGACGCTGCAGGGACAGGGGGAGACTGAGGAAGAGATATGCAGGAATGCAGAGACTGATGGAGAAAGAGCAAGAGCCGAGAAACAGTGAGAGAGAGTATGATCCTGGGAATCGGAGTTCTCGGGCGAAGTGATCCCCAGGCTCAGCTCCTAGCTTCCAGTTCTCCCAGCTGCCTGGCCCACGCTGTTTGGCTCAAGCTTCTGGGCACCGATATGTGTGCCCTCCTGTGTGTGTGCATGTGGACATGTCTAGTGCAGTGGTTCTCAAAGAGGGCTCCCCAGACCAGCAGCGGCAGAAGCAGTAGCCTTCGGGTTTGCTTGAAGTTCGAGTTCTAGGCCCCACCTCAGACCTACTGAACCAGAAATGCAGATGTGGGGCCTAGGGCCCTGATGAGCTTTTCGGACGGGCTCTGGTGCTCCCAAGTGTGAGATGCCCAGCTCTAACGTATGGAGAGCGTAGAGACGTGTGAACGGGTGCGTGTGCTGGCCGGCCACGTGCACATTCGTGTAAGGGGTCTGTGTGAGCATTTCGACCGCTGTCCCCAGCCAGAGGCCAGAAAAGGAAAGGCCCAGGCAGAAACCAGATACCGATGCCGCCAGAGGACCCGGGGCTGCTCGCTTCCTGGGTGGCCGCAGTACCCCCTGCCTGGAGGAGGCTAAGCCAGGCCCAGTGTCCCTGCCAGGGCCTCCCTAAAGTGGGCCCGGGAGCAGGATCTGCTGAGAGTTGCCGGCCTCAGTCCTGATACCTCAATGTGGCTCAAAGAAGGACCCGATCCCCGCTCCATACTCCGGGCACTCGGAGTCCTAGGGACCTATCCCCACTCTACCCCTCCGCGAGCCTTTGCTGTTGGGCTCCAAGGAAGTGAATTTTCAGGGATTAAGCCATTTAGGGAGGACTATGCAGGGCTGGGGGGATGAATTATCAGCTGAGAGCCAAAAGAGGCCGCATCCACCTTCAGGGGCAGCCGGTGATGTGGCAAAATTTGGAGCTCGGCCCAAATATTTTCTATTTCAGAAAGGAGGGGTGGGAGGCAGGGTGGGGTGAACGCAACCCCTGGAGGTTCTTAGGGTAGCTCTGGGGTGTGAGGGCATTGCAGGGGGAGGAGAGGGAAGGGACGGGTAAAGATAGGGGGTGGAGAAGGACAGGGCATAAGGAAGAAATGGGGGAAGCAGAGAGTAGGAAACGGGGGGCCGACTGAGAGAAGTAAGGGAGGAAGGTAGGGGGCGGGGGAGGGGCAAGAGAAGAGAACAGAGACACTCCCCGTGGGGGAGAGGAGGCAAGGAGGGGTGGGGAGGTCCAGGCCGCCGGATACTGAGAGTGGTGATCCCATTGGCATCTATAGGGGGCAGGATGGAGGAAAGTCACTAAGGACTGGGGATGCCCGGTGCTCAGGGAAGAGGGGGCATGGGGGCCTCTCCCACCCTAGGCGAGCCGGAAGAAAGGGGTGTGGGCATGAGACCCATTAAGAATCTGAAACAAACGAGAAAGTAAGCTGCTTGTTGAGTTTTGTATTTAACAAGGCAAACAAATGGAAGGAGTATGAATAATTAGGAAGTAATAAGACCTTGCAAAAATAGCTTTTTCTTTAAAAAAAAAAAAAGGTAACAAAGAAAACACTCAGAAAACCAGAACATATGCAAATTGCCCATCTTGGGCAGGTGAGTGAGTCAGCAAGCCAAGACACCCAGCCCCTAACAGCCCAGCTGGGCCTGGAGATGTGGGGTGGGGGAGGTAGACAGAAGGGGGTGGGGAGAGGAATTGGCCAAATCCTGCCAGAGTAAGTTGGGAAGTTGAGATCATGCACCTTCCCCATGCTTCCCGGCCTGCTGCTGTCTCTGCTGGAGCACCCGGGACCCATTTGGTGGGGACCATGGCAGTCCCCAGCAGTGAGGCTGACCTCAAATGTCTAAGCCCAAACCCCAGCGTCTCTCACTTCCTTTAATTACCAATGGGGACCCGTCATCCATTAATTCCATGCAACCCTCCCTGAACTCCTTTCTATTTTCAGCTTGTGAAGACCCCTTGAGGGTAACAAATTCCTGAAGTTGGACAGCAGCTGTGTCAAGCAGGACTTCCCTTTAGAAATCCTAAACTGAGTAACTCTAACTTCAGAAGGGACCTCCTTGTTCTAGGTTAATGTTTCTTTACCAGTAACTTGGGGGGTTTGGGTCAACACTCCCCCACGCCCCGCCCCCACTGTTTCCATCAGTCTTTTTGTTCCCACATTCGAAATATTCTGAGCTTTGGGGTCAAATAGACTTGAGTCCAAATAGGGCTCTACCACTTTCTAGCTGTGTGACCTTTGAACAAGTCACTTATCATTCTGTCTTTAGGGTTTCCATCTGAAAAATGAGAAATAATTATACTGCCTCTTTCAAAGATCGGGACATGATGGAATAACCTAAGTCATCCGAAACGGTTCCCAGTTGGGGCGCCTGGGTGGCTCAGTCGGTTAAGCGTCTGCCTTGGGCTCAGGTCATGATCCCAGGGTCCTGGGATCGAGCCCCACACTAGGCTCCCTGCTCAGTGGGAAGCCTGCTTCTCCCTCTCCCACTCCCCCTGCTTGTGTTCCCTCTCTCGCTGTGTCTCTGTCAGATAAAAAAAAAAAAAAAGAATGGGAGAACAAAAAACCCTACTAAACAACTAAGAGAAAAAAAAAATCCATAAAGCCTTATACATGACAAGAGGTACCAAAATAGGGGCGCCTGGGTGGCTCAGTCGTTAAGCGTCTGCCTTGGGCTCAGGTCATGATCCCAGGGTCCTGGGATCGAGCCCCACACTAGGCTCCCTGCTCAGCGGGGAGCCTGCTTCTCCCTCTTCCTCTCCCTCTCTCCCTGCTTGGGTTCTCTCTCTCTCTGTCAAATTAAAAAAAAAAAATCTTTAAAAGGGTTCTCAGCACATCCTAAGTGGTAGCTCTGTGCCAGGCGCTGTTCTAGGCCTTAGTGGGAAAACAGTGAGCAAGATAGGGAGGCTGGCACCCTCAGGAAGCCTACATCCCAGGAGGATGTGGGGAGATGACCATAAGCCTGGAAACAAATCATTACAGTGATTCCATTCCAGGGAGTCATGGAACTCTGAGGACAATAAAGAGGTGATGGAAGGGTGGGGGACAGATGGCTGATCTGGGAAGGCCTCTCTGTTGAAATGACATTTCAGCTGAGAAGAAGCCAGATAAGTGGATCTGGGGGAAGAATTTGTGTCATTAGTCTCAGGATTTGCAAGTAGTTCAGGGCCACATCTTCTATATCCTGCGTGGTTTCATAGAATGTGACCCCCCCCCCCCCACCCCACTCTGTTTCCTTCTCAGGTTTCCCCCTCTCTGTGCTCAGAGTCCCCCATGTCTGTTAATGGGTCCCAGGCCTGAGAAGTGGTGGAGGGAGCAGAGGGGCTGAGAGCTGCGCCCCCTCCTTCCTTCACTGCCTTAATCCCACGCTGTCCCTCCCCTGCGTCTCTCCCCTTGCTGCCTGCCCAGGGTGATGGATGCCTCCTTCCCAGGGCTGAGTCATGTGCTGCCTCTTACAAGCTCTGGGCCAAGTCTCTGCCACCGCCCTCCTCCAGGCCCCTGTGGGGAGGCAGATTTATAGCGGGTTTCCCCAGGGACCTGCACGCATCCTGCTTCATTCTCTCTCCGAGAGGCTGCAGGAGGGAGAAGAGGCAGCCATTCAGGCTCAGAGCCACTTTCTTCGGTGCACTCAAGCAGACCGAGGCCCGGAAGGGAGAAGGTGCTCTGAGGCTGCGCCAGCCCCGGCAATGGCTGAGCAGGGGGCTTGGGGCCAGAGCAGCAGACTCGGTGTCCAGTGCTCTTTTTCCTGGGCCACCAGACTGCCTGCCTCCATTTAGGGCTTTGTCAGGGCCTCTCTTTCTACAAATACTTACTGAGCCCCTTCTATGTCATAGGCACTGTGTGGGGCCTTAGGGGTCAATAATAAGTAGAAAGAATGTCCCCGTTCTTCCTGGAGCTCATTGACTGGTGGGCTAGACAGGGGCTCATCAACCAATCACTCACATGTAACCGAAGAGGAGCTTTTCTCACACAACAGCATTCCAGGAGAAGGGAACAGCAGCTACAAAGGGCCTGAGGTAGGGCGCCTGGATGGCTCAGTTGGTTAAGCGACTGCCTTCGGCTCAGGTCATGATCCTGGAGTCCCTGGATCGAGTCCCTGGATCGAGTCCCTGGATCGAGTCCCTGGATCGAGTCCCGCATCAGGCTCCCTGCTCAGCGGGGAGTCTGCTTCTCCCTCTGACCCTCCCCCCTCTCATGTGCTCTCTCTCAAATAAATAAATAAAATCTTTAAAACAAAACAAAACAAAACAAAACAAAGGGCCTGAGGTAGGAATGAGCCGGGCTTTGTTTGGGGAGCAGAAAGAAGGTCTGACGGCTGAAGTGAGGTGGGGGAATTGAGTGATGGGGGAGACGGCTACAGGGGCAGATCATCAAGGTCTGTGTGTAGAGTGTAGACAGGTGTAGGTTGAAATGAGAAGGTGAGCTGATGGGTGCCTGGGTGGCTCAGATGGTTAAGCGTCTGCCTTCGGCTCAGGTCATGATCCCAGGGTCCTGGGATCGAGTCCCGCATCGGGCTCCCTGCTCCTTGGGAGCCTGCTTCTCCCTCTGCCTCTCTCTCTCTGTGTCTCTCATGAATAAATAAATAAAATCTTTTAAAAAAAAAAAATTAAAAAAAAAAAAAGAAGGTGAGCTGATGAGCAAGGGGGTCAACACAGACTGCTCTCGGGAGCAGGGGGGGCTGTTTCTTAGAGTCACAGTGGATGGGACCAATGCACCCCGCCCCTCTTAAGGGAGGGCCTGAATGAAAATCTGCCTGCTGTGTCCTTGCAGCCGAGATACAGGCCCAGACAGAGCCTGTCCCCTGACAATACGTAGTCCCTTCGGAGATTTCCTGGACCCCCCCTACCCAAGAGAAAGAAGCAGGCCATACCTCTTAGGCGTAGCGATGAACAGGTGGTGTTTGGCAGGCATTTCCATGACTAGAGAGTGTTTCTAAATTGGGGGGGGCTGAGCCCCTCTGTCTTGGCCTCGTTTCTGGGGCTCATGCAGCCCCTCCCTAGGGCAGCCAGACTTGGGGGGTGGGGCTTCAGCAAGTGTGATCCAGCGAGGAGCTATTTCAAGCTGCCAGCAACTCGCCCCTTCTGTTCACGGCTCTGCTGCTCTGCGGGGTGGGGGGGGGGGGCTGCCATCCTCACGCACCCACCACACCCACCGTGCCACAGGAACACAAGAACACAGCAGCCCAGTGCACCCACACAGAGACGGGGTGGGGGGGCCTTGTGCACCTCCGCAGCCTGCCAGGGAGTCCTGCTGCTTGTAAGACGGGGCTGATGAGACAGAAGTGGACCCTGGCCAGCCCCTCACTGCATCCCCCCCTGCCCCGACCATGTTCCCATCCACAGCCCAGGAAGGTAACCTAAATTTAGGTCACCCCCACCCACCCCCCATTGGCTACAAGCGTAACCAATTAACGGCTTTCTGAGGGTGTTGGTGGGGGCAGGGGCATCCTCAGGTCCATGTGGGCCTGGACGTGCCTCTTGCCCTCTGGAAGTCTGTCCCAGGCCTTGGGGGGAAGAGTCATGAGCACCCAGCTCCATCACTCACACCTCCCAGGCTCGCACAGCAGGAGTTGTCTGTGGGGGCTTGGCCGGGTCTGCAGGGGTTCAAAGCACAAGCCATGGAAACACACGGCTCTGGTGTGAATACAGGCAGGTGCCTCAACATATATGAGCCTCAGTTTCTTTCTTGGGGAAGTGGGGATAAAAATAATGTTCACCTCATAGATAGTTGTGAAGATTTTCTTTGAATTAAAAGGGCACCGAGCTTCCCCATAGGCTAGCACAGAGTAAGCTCCCAGTAAGAGACGGCTTTTGCCAATATTACTACCATGCTATATTTTGAAATTGGCCTCCTGTCTCCAAATCCCACAGTGGCCCCCTCCCGGCCCCTGTGGATACAGACATGGGACGAAGTTCCTGCGGAAGAGAAGTGGCTGGCGAATTTGGCCCCAAGTTGACTGTATGTGCTCTCTGTGGCCTGGACACACACAGGCGCAGGGCACCTCGGGAGGTCCCAGCAGGAGACTCTGTCCCTGCTCTGACCCTCACCAGCAGGACACGCAGCTCACAGACCCCAGGCTCAGGAACTGCCATGGACTCCTCAGGCGATCTGCTGATTCCACCAGGCCTGGGCAAGGGTGGAGGACTGGGGCTCTTCTTTCTGGACCAGACAGACAGGCAGACAGACAGGTCAACCTTGAGATACAGTCTGTCCACCCTCAGGAACAGACCAAAGTGATGAGAGGATCTATAGGGGAATGTCCTAAATGGGAAGGGCCATTAGCAGCTCAAAACTGCTTGGGGGAGAGGAGAGATGGGCAAGCCTAGAGACTGAGAGCAGAAGGCTAGAAGCAGCAAAGGAGCAACAGGGGCAGAGAGGCCTGGCAGGGGGTGCCAGTGGGGAGATGGGGGAGGGACAGGCAAGAGGAGGCCCCAGGGAGCCCCATCCCATGGCCCTTCATGGCATCCAGTTCCTGATCCATCCCATAGCCCCTTTACCCACATTTACCATCCCCTAGTCCTTACCCAATGTCCTCTAACTCTACCCCAGGTCCCCTCCACCCCACCCAGAGTTCCCTTTTCCCCCCCAATACCCTCTTCTCTTATTCCTGCCCTTCACTGAAACTTCTTCCCTTTCACCCCAACCAGTTCACATCGTTGCATCCGGTGAACCCCACCCCCTATCCGGCCCAGGTCCTCTGTCAAAGTCCCAGGACTCCATCTCCAGTTCAGCTCCCTTTTTCGGGTCCCCATCACCCCCTTCCGTCATCGTGTTCCGCAGCCAGCCGCCCGGGAGCTGAATCAGAGCCATAGAGCTAACATTTGCACACACGTCTCTCCAGATGACAGGCAAGATGGGCCTTCTGCCCTCGGCCCACACACACCCGTGCTCAGGAAGCAGAGAGAGCCAGGGCTGCACTCCACACGGGCTGGGGGGGGCCCTTCCCTTCTGGAAAACTGGCCTGACCTGGCCCCTTGGGCCTTTGCTCCAGGCTGGGACTCACTGGTTAGGAAGCAGAAAAAAAGATGAGATGGAGAAAGACGTTGCGATTGGCAGAGAGAGGCAGCAAGAGAGTTCCTATCAGAGACAGGGACAGAGGAGGAAAACAGGGAAGAGGCAGGCCCAGCGACTGAATAGAGACAGACATCCAAGGGATGGAAACAAGAAGAGAAAGAGAGAAGGACTGAGAGGGGAATGCAGAGAGAAGGGAGCAGATGAGCAAAAGGACAGGGAGGCACTGCAAGTGGGGGTGGGGAGGAAAAGGGACCCCAAGAGGGAACAGGAGCGTCACCCAGGAGTGAGAGCTCAGACGCTGCCAGGAGCCCAAGCAAAGCCTGGGGGTGGGGGGGCTCGCAGGTGTTGAGGGAAAACAGAACCCAGGGCTTCCACAGAAGGATCTAGGGCTGCTCCCGGAGATGGGGAGCAGAAGTGCTTCCCAGGCCCCCTGGGACTAGAGGCGAGTGGCCGGCAGGTGAGTCCAAAGGTAAAGTGAGACCACGAAGCCCCTCGCCTGGCAGAGCCCAGACCCAGGAGCTCTGCTGCGAAGAGTCGGACTGATCCCAAGGGGGGGCCTCCTGATGCCAGCCCAACGGTCATTTGCTGACAGCATTGCTCCTGCCCGATCATATTCACGATGGCCACCATTTATCTGACCACCGACTATGTGCCAGATGTTTACATTCATCATCCCTTTGAATCCTTTCACGATAAACGCCTGCAAGACCACCCCCAGGGGTACTCCCATTTTACAGATGAGAAAACTGGGACTCAGAAACAGAAAGAACCTTGTCTAGATCTGTCTGTCTCCACCACATAATCTATGAGCCTCTGCTTTTCTAGTGGTACCATGAGATTTCATCTCTGCTCTAACATTTTGTGACTCGGCAGTTTTCCCAACACATACATGTGGGTGAACCCCAGGAGACATACATGAACAGGTGCTCCCAGAGGGTCCTTGGTATCTGTCCTTCATCTGGCCCTTGGTTTTCCCACCCCCAGCCCCAGCATCTCTTGCTCCCCCTCCGCAGTATCTCAGATCACCTCCTTCTAGCTCGGCAGTGAAGAACAAGGATGATGTCATTGCTTTTATTTAAAGAAAAGGGCTGAGCTGGAGCTTTAGGAGGGGGGTCCACGTGGGAGCAGGAGCCAAGTGACTGGCCATTCCAGCTCCTGACCCAGCCTCTTCTGTCCCCCCAGCTGCCATTTGCGAAGCTGCTTCATGACCCGGCCCCAGCCCCTGAGAAGCACCCCCGGGGAGGGCTCTGCTCAGCATGGGAGCAGTATGGGAGAGACCAATGGGTGAAGGAAAGAAGGTGACAGAATTCTGTGAGGACAGTGCATTTGTTATAGGGCGCTAGGGTCAAGGAACATGCTGCCGTTAAAGCCATACTGCAGGGGAAACTGAGGCTCCAGGACATTAAGTGAGTCATCCAAGGTGATTATCTATGCATGGCATCCCAGTAGGACGGTAGTGGGGAGGAGGATTAAGTGGGGGCACATACACCGTGGCTAGGTCTAAGTTCTTCCTCTTTCATCTCCAATGATCTGAGTCTAATCACGTGTTTCTCTCCAGCACACCTGAGGGGGGGGGGGCATCAGTGAGGAAAGAGCCCAGGAGTGGGATCGGCTCAGCTTTCCCTGGGCTCCCAGTTCCCTTCCAGGGCCTGTGCTCCCACCCATGCAGGACCTCTCAGCAGTCTCTCCAACCCTTTCTGGCCGCAGCCTTACTCCCTTCTGGGAGGCCTCTTTTTGGGGGGTGTGGAACATTTATGACCTCATTTAAATGTAGCAACATTGCTGAGAGGTTGGTACGACTATTATCATCCCCATTTTACAGCCAAAGCAACTGGGGCTCGGAAAGAGGGAGCAGCCTGCCCTCGCCACCCAGCTGGGAAGTGGCAGAGCCAGGTGCAAATCCAGGTCTGTCACGCCCCAAAGCCACTGTCCTCTGCTTCTTGCTGTTCTGCTGGCCTCTCCCTTGGCTCCCTCAAGAACCCCACAGCTTCCCTGTACTCCCCAATCCTCTAAGGAGGCTGAGGAGTCTATTAGGAGTCTTCGAGCCCCTCTTCTCTGCAACCTTGTCCCAGCAAAAAGCTCCAGAGCAGAAGGCTGGCATACCATCTTCCGTTCCCCACTCCATTCCTGGGGTCCCTAAACCAGGCAGCTTTCAGTGAGCTCCTGCCAGAAGCAGGCGGAGATGCTTGTTCTATATTTTATTTCGCCACTAATTGCCTGCATTTAAAAGGCATCACAGTGCCACAGTCGTCCTCTGTTTCATGCGCTGATGCCTGTTTCTGCCTGAAGGGACACTGGGGCAGGGGAATGGGTAGGAGAGGGGCCATGGTCTCCCCAATGACAGCTTTAAAAGCCTGACCCCGGCACTCAGAGCCCGAGGATGTCAGGTTGTCACCCTGAGAAGCGAGAGGGAGCATGCAGGGGCTGGGGCCTCTGCAGAAAGGAAGAGAGAGGTCGGGGCCCTGGCCAGGGCCAGGAAGGAGTGGGAGGGGCCACTCCATATCCCCACTCACCCCTAGGATGAGGGCCCAGCTGATGGAGCCCTACCCAGAATGCCTTGGGTCTAGCTCTGCTCTAGAAGCTGGAGGACTCTGCAATAAAGCAGCTGCTTGAAAAAGGACACGGCACAGTCCTCAGTCCCATCTGCTGTGGTCAGGAAGGAGACAATGCGTCAGCCTTGCCTTTGCCCAAGAGCAAGAGATGGGAATTTAAGGAGGTGAGGGTAAGGGTGGGGAGGAGGAGGTAAGTGGATGAGATGGGTGGTAGATGGCAGGTAAGTTCTAAGACAGCCCCAGTCTTCCCACTTTGGGTTTTCCACCTACTGAGGAAGTGCATACGTTGGTCAGTGAAGAGAAAACTTGGTTCCCACCCTTTCCCGATCTAATCCTGAGCCAAACATCAGCTCTCACACTAACAGCAGCCCTACTCACCTTCACCTCATCTCCAGCCCGAACTCCAACCCTCGTCCCGACTACAACTTGGCCACCGATCCTGATCCCTGGCATCAACATCAAGCCAAGGCCCACCCCGAATTCTTCCCCTAACAGTGATAACAATCCCAGTCCCATCTCCAACTCCACCCCCCACCTACCTCCACTACCCCCCCCGCCCACTCCTGCCCCATGAGTCCTCATTCTAGTTTCCACCTCTGGGGACGGGGGTCCCTGCCCCACCCTGCCTGCTTTTCCAGTCGTTACCTCTCATCCGACCCAGCCCTTTCTCCAGCCCAAGTTGACCTCCTAGCTGCACCTGCTGCCAGCCCCTCAGCCTGGCGCTCTACCTGGCCCCTGGCTGGGTCCTGTGGCACGTGACAAGGTTGCTTGTGGGTTAGAGGACCGCCACCTTGAGCCAAGCCACCAAGCCAGAGGAACTGTGGGGTGGTGCCTCCCATGTCTCAGAGTGCTCTGGGTCCCAGCTCTGAGTGCTGGAGTCGGCCCGCCCCCCTGCTGTGTTCCGCTCTCAGCAACCGGCCTGATGACACCAGGACGCGGGCAGGGATGTGACAGTGCCCCCAGCTGAGGAGCCATGCTTCTCCTGAGAAATGGTGAGAAATTAGCACTCTGCGAGGCAGCCCCACCACCGCCACTCCTCACACCTCACTGGGTAATTGCTCCACGGCCCAAGGCTGAGCCTAATGGGCCGCCTGCTTCCAGCCGGCTGGACAATCAGGGAGAGCAGCCCCCAGGGTCTCCCACTGAAGGAGGGGCCCTGCGCTCTGCTAAAAGGAGGACATTTCCGTCTGGCAGGAGAGAAGGGCACTGTGAAAGCTTGGAATCCTGTAGCCACGGGAGACGACGAGCAAGTCAGAGTGCTCTGCCGAGCCCTCAGAAGCAGAAGAAAACATCCTCTCTGGGGACGCGCATAGAAGTCGATCCTGTCAGTGGCTTGAGTGCCAAGAAGCCACCATCGGAGCTCAGCAAATCCCGAGCGATTAAGCCTCCAGTGTGCAAAGCCTTCCGAAAAGCCCCTCCAGGCGCAGCTCGGTGTACCTGTGCCCAGTTCCCAGGGCCCCCCACCGTCCACCCTCGAGCCGCCGGTGATGAATGCCAGCTGGTGCCCCCACATGGGCTGGCGCACCCCCTTCCCCAGACCGGCTCTCATCTCCTGCCCCTCTTCCTGGGGTCTGTCTGTCTGTCTGCTCAGATGGGGAACTGGCTGGCCGGGCTGGCCGCCAACTCTGCATTTCCTGCCGGGCCCCGTGCACTGTGGTTGCTCACCAAACACTAGCTGAATGTTTGGTCTGAACTTTCTCCAGCTTCGTTTCCCAGCAACTTCCACTTCCTGAGAAGTGGGATGGTGACTTCCGTTCCATCTTGCAGGGGCGGCAAGATGGCTTAGGATCCAGCTCTAGGATCAAACAGACATGCCTGGGTGCTCAATGCACTTCCAGCCCCACCGTTTGCTAGCTGTGTGACCCTGGGCAAGCGGTCTTCACTTCTCTGGACCTCAGTTTTCTGTTTTGTAAAATGAAGGTAATTACGGTGCTTATCTCACAGAGCTGCTTTAAAAATGAGAAAGCACACGATAAGTGTGTGTATAAAATGTTGCACATAGTAGCTGATGGTAGGTCCTTAGTAAACACTATGATGATAAGTCTGCAGACCCTGGTGGCTTAACTTCAAGGCTGGGTCCCAAGGGAGGAGGTCAGCTTGGGTCCTTCTCCTGGGGAGAGAATGTTTGATATTGTTTACAGTCCTGTCTGAAGCCAGCCATTCCTCTCCACCAGACATTCTGCTGCCCTCTCCCAGCCTGGGCCAATCCACTTATTCATGCATTCATTCACTCATTCACACCTTCCTTTAACAAATATTTATAGATGGACTCTTCTGGATCAGGCCCCATGCTACAGGCTGGGAGATCAGCAAACAGGTTGAAGACCCTACCCTCACAGAGCTCATGGCCGAGACGATAGGGGGCTGGGTCCTTGGCAGCTCCAGAGTGGGAGGCACACAGAACACCCTGGTGGAAGGGAAGGCAGGCTTGTCTAAGCTACCGCCTGGAGGACAGGTGGGAGTTAGTTGGGGAAAGGGCTTTCCAGGCGGAGGACACAGACCTGGTGAAGGCCTGGGGAGGACGGAACAGGCAGATGTAGGGTCAAGGAGTATCCGGAGTGGGAGTGGGGCCGGAGGCTGGAGTTTGCATTCTGTCCTCAGAGTTCTTCCTTTGGAGATCAGACCTGAGCTGATGCTTCTCCCTCTCTCCGCCTACAGCCTCGGTCTAGGGCGGGAGACCCATCCTGAGCCCCTGCATGGCTGCTGAGGGTTCGGGGAGGTGGGGGAGACCTGGGAGAGGAGTTCCCACCCTGGCCGCAGATGGACGTACCCCAGGAGGAGGAAGACCTCAGCTGGAGAGAATATGCACAAGAGCCAGCACAACTCAAGCTTCGACTCTGTTCTTGCTCAATTTTTCTAACAACATTAGAAAGACATACCCTTATCGGTTCCATTTTACAAATGAGGACACTGGGATTTTCAGCAACACACCCACGTTTCCACACCTACTGAATGTGGCCCTGCTGTCAGTCCCCAGGGCCCTTGTGCTTAACTGCCTGGCCGCCCTGGATGTGGGACAGCGCTGGGGCAGAGGACCTGGGACAGGACAGGGCAGGGAATGGAGCCTTCTTGGGGGTTACTGCCCTTGGCCTCTAGACCAGCCAGTCTTCCAGACACAGACCCTGAGAGCAAGCGCCCGCCAGTCCCATGAGGGGACAAAGCCCCCCATTCAGGGCTCTGATGATCTCCGCTCCCAGCTGCTCAGCTCCTTGCAAAGCATTTTCCCTTAATAGCCTCCCATTCAGCGGGACGGCTGCAACCCGCATCTGTGAAACCAGGGCACGGCAACTCCTCCTACCAGACCCGCGAGGCAGCCACGGCCATGGTCACTGTGTCCCAAAGTTTCTCCTTCTCCTCCGAGTCAGGAACCTTCCCAGCTCCGTCCACTCCACCTGCTCTTTTGGGGACTCTCTGGAGGGGAACAGAGTTGAGGTCCTTTCCCTCAGGCCAGCCTGTCCTTAACTTTTCTCTGCAAAATGTGTCTGAGCAGCGGGGATGGAGAGCAGGAAGAAGAGGAGAGCTCCTGCGTTCTAATCCTTCCTCTGCCTCCAGCTTGCTGTGGGGCCTTGGGAAAGTCACGTCACCTCTCTGGCACTCGAGTTTCCTCAACCGTAGAATGGGAGGGTAGCCCAGGTGTGGATTCAGACCACCCAGGTTGAAATGCTGGATCCACCACTAACGAACTGTGACCTTTGACCTACCTCTCTGAACCTCAGTTTCCTGATCTGTATAAATGGGAAGATCTACCTCAACAGCCGTTGAGAAGATTAAAGGAGTTAATCCACATGAAGCACTTAACATAGTGCCTGGCTCCCAGTCAGCAATCAATAAATGTTAGCTCTAATTATTATTATTACCATAATACAGGTTTTTTAAACTTTTTAGCTGCGGAATTCTTTCTTTTTGAATACAATTTATAGAAGAACCCTGATACTGCTAAAAGGTGAGGAGGGCTTGTCCACCCCGTCTTCCAGCTCTTGCCAGGTCCGACCCACACTGGCCTCTGGGTTATCAGGCTTTCCTGGGAGTCTTTTTTTTTTTTTTAAGATTTTTTTTGTTTATTTTAGAGAGAGAGTGAGCAGTGGGGAGGAGCAGAGGGAGAGGGACAAGCAGACTCCAGGCTGAGCACAGAGCCGGATGCAGGGCTTGATCTCACAACCCTGAAATCATGACCTGAGCTGAAATGAAGAGTTGGATGCTCAACTGACTGAGCCATCCAGGTGCCCAGTTTCTGGGAGTTTTTTAAAACCAGTTTCCCGGGGCACCTTGGTGGCTCAGTCGCTGGGGCGTCTGCCTTTGGCTCTGGTCATGATCCCAGGGTCTGGGGATCGAGCCCTGTTTTGGACTCTCTGCTCAGCAGGGAGCCTGCTTCTCCCTCTCCCGCTGCCCCTCCCCCCACTCATGCTCTTTCTCAATCACTAAATAAAAGGTTTTATTTATTTATTTGACACAGAGAGAGAGAGCACAAGCAGGCAGAGCAGCAGGCTGGGGGAGAGGGAGGAGGGAGCCCTGTGCGGGACTCGGTCCCTGGGATCACAACCTGAGCTGAAGGCCGATGCTCAACCGAATGGGCCACCCAGGCATCCCAATAAATAAAATCTTTTTTTTTTTTTAAAGATTTTATTTATTTATTTGAGAGAGAGAGAGAGCATGAGGGGGGGGAGGGTCAGAGGGAGAAGCAGACTCCTCGCTGAGCAAGAAGCCCGATGCGGGACTCGATCCCGGGACTCCAGGATCATGACCTGAGCCGAAGGCAGTCGCTTAACCAACTGAGCCACCCAGGCGCCCCCAATAAATAAAATCTTAAAAAAAACCCCAACACCAGTTTCCCACGCTCCACCCCCGAGATTCTCATTCAGGAGATGTGGGGAGAACCCAGACAGTAGATCTTGTAGAATCATCCCAGTTAGTTCTAAGGATCTCCCAGGTTCAGGCTGCCCTAAGGTCCTTTCCCGCCCTTAGGTGACATCAAGACTTTGAGTACAAGGACCTCCTCTCCACTGCCCCCTTGAGACTGAAACACATCCTAAGAAGGCCCAGCAAGTTCCAATTATCCTCACACCCTCACTCAGCTCCCAGCCTGTCCCCTGCCTTCATCAGGGCTCCCTTCTGTGGGTTCTTTCTCTTGGAGCCTTGGCCAAAGGTGGCCAGAAGGTAAATGCTCCTTCACCCGCCTCTAGGCCCAGCATTCCATCACCCTGAGTCTGCCCCTCCTTTCCAGGGCTGTCACTTTTACTAACAATGCCTACACAGCTATGAGAGCATACCATGTGCCAGGCACTGTGCTAAGCTCCTTACTTCTTTTTTTAAAAGATTTTATTTATTTATTTGACAGAGAGAGACACAGCAAGAGAGGGAACACAAGCGGGGCGGGGGGAGTGGGAGAGGGAGAAGCAGGATCCCCGCCGAGCAGGGAGCCCGATGTGGGGCTCGATCCCAGGACCTGGGACCATGACCTGAGACGAAGGCAGACGTTTAACGACTGAGCCACCCAGGCGCCCCAGCTCCTTACATTTATCATCTCGTTATAACCCCACAGAGTCCTATGAGGTATGAATTATCATCATCCCCATCTGAGAGATGAGACAAACCAAAGCACAGAGAGCTTAGGTGACTTGACCAAAGTCACACAAGTGTAAATAGCCAAGCTAAAACTCTACCCTAGGTCTGCCTGACCCCATAATTCATGCTCTTAACCACCCTGCTGCCATCCTCCCCTGGGTGTCCCCACTCCTACCCTTACTCTGTTAACCTCCACTCCCTGCCTCCCACGTCCCCAGGGACCTGCCGAAGCTTCTCCTGGGAACGTGGCTCTGGCCGCAGCTCAGATGGCAGGCAGGAAGCAGACCAGGGCTTGCTCCAGCCAGCGCCTCAGAATGCCTGGGTCCTGAGCCGGCGTAGAGGGGCCAGGCAATCCTCTGGGAGATCACAGAGGCTCTGGTGAATCCTGTCACCCCGTCAGCGCCTCTTAAGTGGACACCCACCAGACTTTCCATCTGCCATGGTGCAGGCCTCCACCCACCCAGCTAGCTATCCACGCAGCCTGCCCCCACCAGCCCTGGTCATCTGTCAATCTTCCTTCTGACATCAGAGGCCACCAGATGGTACTTATATGCTTCTTGTTCATCAATCGGTCAGTCCCTCTCTCTAGTCCAAGAGCCTTGATTTGGGTGTCCCCAGGGTAGAGCTCCCTGACTCAGGGTCAGTGGGAACAGACCCAGCCATGGTCCCCACAGACCTCATCATCACACACCCTAAGAGCGAAGATTTACACAGCAGCCCCCTAGATCATGATACTGAAGAAGTCTCCCCTCACTGCCCTCCCCAACACCTCACCTCCCCTGGGCCCAGCTGCCCCCCACTCCTGGAGACCTTTCCCTTTGTGACCTGTCTAGGTAATTTGGAAGGTGATTAACAGAAATCACGCTTGAGGTTGACATCCAGGCACGGCTGCTAAATTGAGGCTCACAAAGCCTCCTTGACATCCAATATGTTATATGCTTTTCCCCTTAATTAGGAGCTAAAGTGGATAAATATGAAGTTGCCATGGCAACAGCCTCCCGGGTTGGTGGAGGGATGCAGCTCAGTTTCTGTCGGCTGGCTGGCTGACATGTTGGCTGATGGACCAAGTCAGCTTCTGGGAAGGGGTAGGATAGGGCCCCCTCTCACCTTCCTGGGGGCCTGCCTCCCAAGCCTCAGTTCTGGTTATTCTGTCACTGCTCATCAGACTTCACAGAGTCCTGGGATGACCCACCCGGACCTCAGACCTCAGTTGGTTTAACCTCCTCATGGAGCAAGTGAGGAAACTGAGGAGGAAGGCTGCTGCCTGAGGAGTGAGAGGCAAACAAGATTCAATGCACAGATCTCCTGACTTCTGGACCAGAGTCCACAGTGGTTCTTAGCCGATTTGGGGTCCTAGATCCCTTGGAGAATCTGGGGAAGGCTATGGATCCTCTCTTAGAATACACTTTCAGAAGGTTCATGGACCTCCCCTACCCCTGAAATTGGTTACCTCACCCAGTGGTTCTTCCAAAGCGTTTACCACCCACAGAAACTCTTACTCTGTATTTGCGTAGTCTTCACTGCATCATTTCTGCTCTCTTCCCTGGGCCAGTCCTGTCTGAGATGCCCTTCACCCTCCTGTCCCCAACCCCACCCCTCAAGGTGCCTCAGGCTGCACTTCCACCGGGATTCCTGGTGTGTAGCCACCTTGGCCTGGCGGGCAAGGGTGGGATGATGGGGGTGGAGAGCCCTTGGAACTGCAGCTGCTGGCCGGAGGGAGCAAGTTTTCCACTCTGCAGGTAGAGGGTGGGCTATACATTTGCTTTTGGCCTGGGAGTCAGAGGCTTGAGACTTTGGGGGGGCAGTAATGGGGCGAACAAAGCCAGTCAGATCTGAGAGGAAATATTTGCAACAGGGGCCTGAGAGCAGCCACACAGTGGGGTTCTGGCCCAGGACTGGCTCTGCTTTTAACATTTCATTAACTAATAGTTAAGTACTTACTGTGTGTATTTTCTCACATCACCTCATTTAATCTTTAGCAATCCTGTGGAGCAGGTGCTATAATTATCCCTATTTTACAGAGAAGAAAACAGACATCCAGAGAGGTTTAGCCACTTCCTCAATGTCACACAGCTCGTAGGTGGAGGAGTCAGGACTTGAACTCGGGTCTGTCTGACTGCAGAGTCCAAGCTCTAACAACTACACTCTGCGGCCACCCGAACTGCCTTTCCCTGACCCACAGGGAATGACCACAGCAGCTTGGGGAATTAAGCCAGGGAGCCCTTCTCCTGCCGGGGAGGAGGGAACACTGGAAACTGCCCCCTCTTTGCCCCCAGCTCTGCTGCCGGGGTGCGTGGAGGAGAGACTATGGGCTCATGCCTCATACAAATCCCCCACTGAGGAAAAGTAGGCCCCCAAATACCTAACAGAGGTCAAGATTTTTAAATCTTGAAAGAGGAAGTAGGTGCGTTGGGGGGGGGGGTGCGGGGAAGGGGGCGCCACTCAAAGAGCCCAGGAAAGAAAGCCGCGCCTTACCTAAGCCCTCTTCCAGGAGCTTCTACGCTGCCAGGGAGACCTAACGCAGAGCTCTGGTGTTGGGCCTGGGAAAGGAAGCAGCACTTCCTCCCCAGCCCCCATCCAGAGCATGTCCCCTCATCTTACCTATGAGGCTCAGCAGCTGTGCTGGCAGGTGACAGCCCTGTCCCGCCTCCCGGAGGAGTTGGGGCTCCGCACCATGTGGTATGGGTGCTGGCAGCAGGAGATGGGGCTGGTGGCTTGGCCCCCGAACTTCCTTTCCTTCCAGTTCTAACTAAAAATAGAGGCACAAGGACGCAGCTCGTTCTGTCAGACAGTGTGTTGGGGGGACGCCTGTGCAGACATAGCTTCTCCCTTCTGGGCACGTGAGACCCAGCCCCCAGTTTCTCCCCCGTTCACCCTCTGCCTCCCTGGGCCTTCCTCTGCTGCGGCAGCCCTGGCCCTGGCCCCAGGGTTGAGGTGGAGGGGATTCGCTGCTTTCCCCAAAGCCTCCAGGAACATTCTCATCGGTCTCTGACTCTAGGGAGGGGTCCAGGTCAGGGCTGCAGTGTGGAGGAGAAGAACCCTTGACTTCAGGGGTTTCCGTCTCCTCTTCCTCCAAGTCAGGTAAGGTGTAGGGGACGGGGCTATCAGGACTGGGGCCCCTAGAGACCTTTCAATATTGTCAATATTGGAATAATGCCCAGAAGCCCAGGCAGCTAAACGGAGTGATCTCAGCGGTAGTGCGGGGGGGGGGGGGGGGGGGG